>NC_052154.1:129350274-129531939 GCF_902713615.1 Scyliorhinus canicula | reverse complement strand
TAATATACTGACACCTCACACACTGACAGTAATATACTGACACTCACACACTGACAGTAATATACTGACACTCACACACTGACAGTAATACACTGACACCTCACACACTGACAGTAATATACTGACACTCACACACTGACAGTAATATACTGACACTCACACACTGACAGTAATATACTGACACTCACACACTGACAGTAATATACTGACACTCACACACTGACAGTAATATACTGACACTCACACACTGACAGTAATATACTGACACTCACACACTGACAGTAATATACTGACACTCACACACTGACAGTAATATACTGACACTCACACACTGACAGTAATATACTGACACTCACACACTGACAGTAATATACTGACACTCACACACTGACAGTAATATACTGAAACCTCACACACTGACAGTAATATACTGACACTCACACACTGACAGTAATATACTGACACTCACACACTGACAGTAATATACTGACACTCACACACTGACAGTAATATACTGACACCTCACACACTGACAGTAATATACTGACACCTCACACACTGACAGTAATATACTGACACCTCACACACTGACAGTAATATACTGACACTCACACACTGACAGTAATATACTGACACCTCACACACTGACAGTAATATACTGACACTCACACACTGACAGTAATATACTGACACCTCACACACTGACAGTAATATACTGACACTCACACACTGACAGTAATATACTGACACCTCACACACTGACAGTAATATACTGACACCTCACACACTGACAGTAATATACTGACACCTCACACACTGACAGTAATATACTGACACTCACACACTGACAGTAATATACTGACACTCACACACTGACAGTAATATACTGACACTCACACACTGACAGTAATATACTGACACCTCACACACTGACAGTAATATACTGACACTCACACACTGACAGTAATATACTGACACCTCACACACTGACAGTAATATACTGACACTCACACACTGACAGTAATATACTGACACTCACACACTGACAGTAATATACTGACACCTCACACACTGACAGTAATATACTGACACTCACACACTGACAGTAATATACTGACACTCACACACTGACAGTAATACACTGACACTCACACACTGACAGTAATATACTGACACTCACACACTGACAGTAATATACTGACACTCACACACTGACAGTAATATACTGACACTCACACACTGACAGTAATATACTGACACTCACACACTGACAGTAATATACTGACACCTCACACACTGACAGTAATATACTGACACTCACACACTGACAGTAATATACTGACACTCACACACTGACAGTAATATACTGACACTCACACACTGACAGTAATATACTGACACTCACACACAGACAGTAATATACTGACACTCACACACTGACAGTAATATACTGACACTCACACACTGACAGTAATATACTGACACTCACACACTGACAGTAATATACTGACACTCACACACTGACAGTAATATACTGACACTCACACACTGACAGTAATATACTGACACCTCACACACTGACAGTAATATACTGACACCTCACACACTGACAGTAATATACTGACACCTCACACACTGACAGTAATATACTGACACCTCACACACTGACAGTAATATACTGACACTCACACACTGACAGTAATATACTGACACTCACACACTGACAGTAATATACTGACACTCACACTGACAGTAATATACTGACACTCACACACTGACAGTAATATACTGACACTCACACACTGACAGTAATATACTGACACTCACACACTGACAGTAATATACTGACACTCACACACTGACAGTAATATACTGACACCTCACACACTGACAGTAATATACTGACACCTCACACACTGACAGTAATATACTGACACTCACACACTGACAGTAATATACTGACACTCACACACTGACAGTAATATACTGACACTCACACACTGACAGTAATATACTGACACTCACACACTGACAGTAATATACTGACACCTCACACACTGACAGTAATATACTGACACTCACACACTGACAGTAATATACTGACACTCACACACTGACAGTAATATACTGACACTCACACACTGACAGTAATATACTGACACTCACACACTGACAGTAATATACTGACACTCACACACTGACAGTAATATACTGACACCTCACACACTGACAGTAATATACTGACACTCACACACTGACAGTAATATACTGACACCTCACACACTGACAGTAATATACTGACACTCACACACTGACAGTAATATACTGACACTCACACACTGACAGTAATATACTGACACTCACACACTGACAGTAATATACTGACACCTCACACACTGACAGTAATATACTGACACTCACACACTGACAGTAATATACTGACACTCACACACTGACAGTAACACTGACAGTAATATACTGACACTCACACACTGACAGTAATATACTGACACTCACACACTGACAGTAATATACTGACACTCACACACTGACAGTAATATACTGACACTCACACACTGACAGTAATATACTGAAACCTCACACACTGACAGTAATATACTGACACTCACACACTGACAGTAATATACTGACACTCACACACTGACAGTAATATACTGACACTCACACACTGACAGTAATATACTGACACTCACACACTGACAGTAATATACTGACACTCACACACTGACAGTAATATACTGACACTCACACACTGACAGTAATATACTGACACTCACACACTGACAGTAATATACTGACACCTCACACACTGACAGTAATATACTGACACTCACACACTGACAGTAATATACTGACACTCACACACTGACAGTAATATACTGACACTCACACACTGACAGTAATATACTGACACCTCACACACTGACAGTAATATACTGACACTCACACACTGACAGTAATATACTGACACTCACACACTGACAGTAATATACTGACACTCACACACTGACAGTAATATACTGACACCTCACACACTGACAGTAATATACTGACACTCACACACTGACAGTAATATACTGACACCTCACACACTGACAGTAATATACTGAAACCTCACACACTGACAGTAATATACTGACACCTCACACACTGACAGTAATATACTGACACTCACACACTGACAGTAATATACTGACACTCACACACTGACAGTAATATACTGACACTCACACACTGACAGTAATATACTGACACTCACACACTGACAGTAATATACTGACACTCACACACTGACAGTAATATACTGACACCTCACACACTGACAGTAATATACTGACACTCACACACTGACAGTAATATACTGACACTCACACACTGACAGTAATATACTGACACTCACACACTGACAGTAATATACTGACACTCACACACTGACAGTAATATACTGACACTCACACACTGACAGTAATATACTGACACCTCACACACTGACAGTAATATACTGAAACCTCACACACTGACAGTAATATACTGACACTCACACACTGACAGTAATATACTGACACTCACACACTGACAGTAATATACTGACACCTCACACACTGACAGTAATATACTGACACTCACACACTGACAGTAATATACTGACACTCACACACTGACAGTAATACACTGACAGTAATATACTGACACTCACACACTGACAGTAATATACTGACACTCACACACTGACAGTAATATACTGACACTCACACACTGACAGTAATATACTGACACTCACACACTGACAGTAATATACTGACACCTCACACACTGACAGTAATATACTGACACTCACACACTGACAGTAATATACTGACACTCACACACTGACAGTAATATACTGACACTCACACACTGACAGTAATATACTGACACTCACACACTGACAGTAATATACTGACACTCACACACTGACAGTAATATACTGACACTCACACACTGACAGTAATATACTGACACTCACACACTGACAGTAATATACTGACACCTCACACACTGACAGTAATATACTGACACTCACACACTGACAGTAATATACTGACACTCACACACTGACAGTAATATACTGACACTCACACACTGACAGTAATATACTGACACCTCACACACTGACAGTAATATACTGACACCTCACACACTGACAGTAATATACTGACACTCACACACTGACAGTAATATACTGACACTCACACACTGACAGTAATATACTGACACTCACACACTGACAGTAATATACTGACACCTCACACACTGACAGTAATATACTGACACTCACACACTGACAGTAATATACTGACACTCACACACTGACAGTAATATACTGACACTCACACACTGTCAGTAATATACTGAAACCTCACACACTGACAGTAATATACTGACACTCACACTGACAGTAATATACTGACACTCACACACTGACAGTAATATACTGACACTCACACACTGACAGTAATATACTGACACTCACACACTGACAGTAATATACTGACACTCACACACTGACAGTAATATACTGACACTCACACACTGACAGTAATATACTGACACTCACACACTGACAGTAATATACTGACACTCACACACTGACAGTAATATACTGACACCTCACACACTGACAGTAATATACTGACACTCACACAGTGACAGTAATATACTGAAACCTCACACACTGACAGTAATATACTGACACTCACACACTGACAGTAATATACTGACACCTCACACACTGACAGTAATATACTGACACTCACACACTGACAGTAATATACTGACACCTCACACACTGACAGTAATATACTGACACTCACACACTGACAGTAATATACTGACACTCACACACTGACAGTAATATACTGACACCTCACACACTGACAGTAATATACTGACACTCACACACTGACAGTAATATACTGACACTCACACACTGACAGTAATATACTGACACTCACACACTGACAGTAATATACTGACACCTCACACACTGACAGTAATATACTGACACCTCACACACTGACAGTAATATACTGACACTCACACACTGACAGTAATATACTGACACTCACACACTGACAGTAATATACTGACACCTCACACACTGACAGTAATATACTGACACTCACACACTGACAGTAATATACTGACACTCACACACTGACAGTAATATACTGACACCTCACACACTGACAGTAATATACTGACACTCACACACTGACAGTAATATACTGACACCTCACACACTGACAGTAATATACTGACACTCACACACTGACAGTAATATACTGACACCTCACACACTGACAGTAATATACTGACACTCACACACTGACAGTAATATACTGACACCTCACACACTGACAGTAATATACTGACACCTCACACACTGACAGTAATATACTGACACTCACACACTGACAGTAATATACTGACACTCACACACTGACAGTAATATACTGACACTCACACACTGACAGTAATATACTGACACCTCACACACTGACAGTAATATACTGACACTCACACACTGACAGTAATATACTGACACTCACACTGACAGTAATATACTGACACTCACACACTGACAGTAATATACTGACACTCACACACTGACAGTAATATACTGACACTCACACACTGACAGTAATATACTGACACTCACACACTGACAGTAATATACTGACACCTCACACACTGACAGTAATATACTGACACTCACACTGACAGTAATATACTGACACTCACACACTGACAGTAATATACTGACACTCACACACTGACAGTAATATACTGACACCTCACACACTGACAGTAATATACTGACACCTCACACACTGACAGTAATATACTGACACTCACACACTGACAGTAATATACTGACACTCACACACTGACAGTAATATACTGACACCTCACACACTGACAGTAATATACTGACACCTCACACACTGACAGTAATATACTGACACTCACACACTGACAGTAATATACTGACACTCACACACTGACAGTAATATACTGACACTCACACACTGACAGTAATATACTGACACTCACACACTGACAGTAATATACTGACACCTCACACACTGACAGTAATATACTGACACTCACACACTGACAGTAATATACTGACACTCACACACTGACAGTAATATACTGACACTCACACACTGACAGTAATATACTGACACTCACACACTGACAGTAATATACTGACACCTCACACACTGACAGTAATATACTGACACTCACACACTGACAGTAATATACTGACACTCACACACTGACAGTAATATACTGAAACCTCACACACTGACAGTAATATACTGACACTCACACACTGACAGTAATATACTGACACCTCACACACTGACAGTAATATACTGACACTCACACACTGACAGTAATATACTGACACTCACACTGACAGTAATATACTGACACTCACACACTGACAGTAATATACTGACACTCACACACTGACAGTAATATACTGACACTCACACACTGACAGTAATATACTGACACTCACACACTGACAGTAATATACTGACACTCACACACTGACAGTAATATACTGACACTCACACACTGACAGTAATATACTGACACCTCACACACTGACAGTAATATACTGACACTCACACACTGACAGTAATATACTGACACCTCACACACTGACAGTAATATACTGACACTCACACACTGACAGTAATATACTGACACCTCACACACTGACAGTAATATACTGACACCTCACACACTGACAGTAATATACTGACACCTCACACACTGACAGTAATATACTGACACCTCACACACTGACAGTAATATACTGACACTCACACACTGACAGTAATATACTGACACCTCACACACTGACAGTAATATACTGACACTCACACACTGACAGTAATATACTGACACCTCACACACTGACAGTAATATACTGACACCTCACACACTGACAGTAATATACTGACACCTCACACACTGACAGTAATATACTGACACCTCACACACTGACAGTAATATACTGACACTCACACACTGACAGTAATATACTGACACCTCACACACTGACAGTAATATACTGACACCTCACACACTGACAGTAATATACTGACACTCACACACTGACAGTAATATACTGACACCTCACACACTGACAGTAATATACTGACACTCACACACTGACAGTAATATACTGACACCTCACACACTGACAGTAATATACTGACACCTCACACACTGACAGTAATATACTGACACTCACACACTGACAGTAATATACTGACACTCACACACTGACAGTAATATACTGACACCTCACACACTGACAGTAATATACTGACACCTCACACACTGACAGTAATATACTGACACTCACACACTGACAGTAATATACTGACACTCACACACTGACAGTAATATACTGACACTCACACACTGACAGTAATATACTGAAGCCTCACACACTGACAGTAATATACTGACACTCACACACTGACAGTAATATACTGACACTCACACACTGACAGTAATATACTGACACTCACACACTGACAGTAATATACTGACACTCACACACTGACAGTAATATACTGACACTCACACACTGACAGTAATATACTGACACTCACACACTGACAGTAATATACTGAAACCTCACACACTGACAGTAATATACTGACACCTCACACACTGACAGTAATATACTGACACTCACACTGACAGTAATATACTGACACTCACACACTGACAGTAATATACTGACACCTCACACACTGACAGTAATATACTGACACTCACACACTGACAGTAATATACTGACACTCACACACTGACAGTAATATACTGAACCTCACACACTGACAGTAATATACTGACACTCACACACTGACAGTAATATACTGACACTCACACACTGACAGTAATATACTGACACTCACACACTGACAGTAATATACTGACACCTCACACACTGACAGTAATATACTGACACCTCACACACTGACAGTAATATACTGACACCTCACACACTGACAGTAATATACTGACACCTCACACACTGACAGTAATATACTGACACTCACACACTGACAGTAATATACTGACACCTCACACACTGACAGTAATATACTGACACCTCACACACTGACAGTAATATACTGACACTCACACACTGACAGTAATATACTGACACTCACACACTGACAGTAATATACTGACACTCACACACTGACAGTAATATACTGACACTCACACACTGACAGTAATATACTGACACTCACACACTGACAGTAATATACTGACACTCACACACTGACAGTAATATACTGACACCTCACACACTGACAGTAATATACTGACACTCACACACTGACAGTAATATACTGACACTCACACACTGACAGTAATATACTGACACTCACACATTGACAGTAATATACTGACACTCACACACTGACAGTAATATACTGACACTCACACACTGACAGTAATATACTGACACTCACACATTGACAGTAATATACTGACACTCACACACTGACAGTAATATACTGACACTCACACACTGACAGTAATATACTGACACCTCACACACTGACAGTAATATACTGACACTCACACACTGACAGTAATATACTGACACTCACACACTGACAGTAATATACTGACACCTCACACACTGACAGTAATATACTGACACTCACACACTGACAGTAATATACTGACACCTCACACACTGACAGTAATATACTGACACTCACACACTGACAGTAATACACTGACACTCACACACTGACAGTAATATACTGAAACCTCACACACTGACAGTAATATACTGACACCTCACACACTGACAGTAATATACTGACACTCACACACTGACAGTAATACACTGACACTCACACACTGACAGTAATACACTGACACTCACACACTGACAGTAATACACTGACACTCACACACTGACAGTAATATACTGAAACCTCACACACTGACAGTAATATACTGACACTCACACACTGACAGTAATACACTGACACTCACACACTGACAGTAATATACTGAAACCTCACACACTGACAGTAATATACTGACACCTCACACACTGACAGTAATATACTGACACTCACACACTGACAGTAATACACTGACACTCACACACTGACAGTAATACACTGACACTCACACACTGACAGTAATATACTGACACTCACACACTGACAGTAATATACTGACACTCACACACTGACAGTAATATACTGACACTCACACACTGACAGTAATATACTGACACTCACACACTGACAGTAATACACTGACACTCACACACTGACAGTAATATACTGAAACCTCACACACTGACAGTAATATACTGACACTCACACACTGACAGTAATACACTGACACTCACACACTGACAGTAATATACTGAAACCTCACACACTGACAGTAATATACTGAAACCTCACACACTGACAGTAATATACTGACACTCACACACTGACAGTAATATACTGACACTCACACACTGACAGTAATATACTGACACCTCACACACTGACACTGACACCTCACACACTGACAGTAATATACTGACACTCACACACTGACAGTAATATACTGACACTCACACACTGACCGTAATATACTGACACTCACTCACTGTCAGTAATATACTGACACTCACACTGACAGTAATATACTGACACTCACACACTGACAGTAATATACTGACACTCACACACTGACAGTAATATACTGACACTCACACACTGACAGTAATATACTGACACTCACACTGACAGTAATATACTGACACTCACACACTGACAGTAATATACTGACACTCACACACTGTCAGTAATATACTGACACTCACACACTGACAGTAATATACTGACACTCACACACTGACAGTAATATACTGACACTCACACACTGACAGTAATATACTGACACTCACACACTGACAGTAATATACTGACACTCACACACTGACAGTAATATACTGAAACCTCACACACTGACAGTAATATACTGACACCTCACACACTGACAGTAATATACTGACACCTCACACACTGACAGTAATATACTGACCCTCACACACTGACAGTAATATACTGACACTCACACACTGACAGTAATATACTGACACTCACACACTGACAGTAATATACTGACACCTCACACAGTGACAGTAATATACTGACACTCACACACTGACAGTAATATACTGACACTCACACACTGACAGTAATATACTGACACTCACACACTGACAGTAATATACTGACACTCACACACTGACAGTAATATACTGACACTCACACACTGACAGTAATATACTGACACTCACACACTGACAGTAATATACTGACACTCACACACTGACAGTAATATACTGACACCTCACACACTGACAGTAATATACTGACACTCACACACTGACAGTAATATACTGACACCTCACACACTGACAGTAATACACTGACACTCACACACTGACAGTAATATACTGAAACCTCACACACTGACAGTAATATACTGACACCTCACACACTGACAGTAATATACTGACACTCACACACTGACAGTAATACACTGACACTCACACACTGACAGTAATATACTGAAACCTCACACACTGACAGTAATATACTGACACTCACACACTGACAGTAATATACTGACACTCACACACTGACAGTAATATACTGACACTCACACACTGACAGTAATATACTGACACTCACACACTGACAGTAATATACTGACACTCACACACTGACAGTAATATACTGACACTCACACACTGACAGTAATATACTGACACTCACACACTGACAGTAATATACTGACACCTCACACACTGACAGTAATATACTGACACTCACACACTGACAGTAATATACTGACACTCACACACTGACAGTAATATACTGACACTCACACACTGACAGTAATATACTGACACTCACACACTGACAGTAATATACTGACACCTCACACACTGACAGTAATATACTGACACTCACACACTGACAGTAATATACTGACACTCACACACTGACAGTAATATACTGACACCTCACACACTGACAGTAATATACTGACACTCACACACTGACAGTAATATACTGACACCTCACACACTGACAGTAATATACTGACACTCACACACTGACAGTAATATACTGACACTCACACACTGACAGTAATATACTGACACCTCACACACTGACAGTAATATACTGAAACCTCACACACTGACAGTAATATACTGACACTCACACCCTGACAGTAATACACTGACACTCACACACTGACAGTAATATACTGACACTCACACACTGACAGTAATATACTGACACTCACACACTGACAGTAATATACTGACACTCACACACTGACAGTAATATACTGACACTCACACACTGACAGTAATATACTGACACTCACACACTGACAGTAATATACTGACACTCACACACTGACAGTAATATACTGACACTCACACACTGACAGTAATATACTGAAACCTCACATACTGACAGTAATATACTGACACTCACACACTGACAGTAATATACTGACACTCACACACTGACAGTAATATACTGAAACCTCACACACTGACAGTAATATACTGACACTCACACTGACAGTAATATACTGACACCTCACACACTGACAGTAATATACTGACACTCACACACTGACAGTAATATACTGACACTCACACACTGACAGTAATATACTGACACTCACACACTGACAGTAATATACTGACACTCACACACTGACAGTAATATACTGACACTCACACACTGACAGTAATATACTGACACTCACACACTGACAGTAATATACTGACACTCACACACTGACAGTAATATACTGAAACCTCACACACTGACAGTAATATACTGACACTCACACACTGACAGTAATATACTGACACTCACACACTGACAGTAATATACTGAAACCTCACACACTGACAGTAATATACTGACACTCACACTGACAGTAATATACTGACACTCACACACTGACAGTAATATACTGACACTCACACACTGACAGTAATATACTGACACTCACACACTGACAGTAATATACTGACACCTCACACACTGACAGTAATATACTGACACTCACACACTGACAGTAATATACTGACACTCACACACTGACAGTAACATACTGAAACCTCACACACTGACAGTAATATACTGACACCTCACACACTGACAGTAATATACTGACACCTCACACACTGACAGTAATATACTGACAGTAATATACTGACACTCACACACTGACAGTAATATACTGACAGTAATATACTGACACCTCACACACTGACAGTAATATACTGAAACCTCACACACTGACAGTAATATACTGACACTCACACACTGACAGTAATATACTGACACTCACACACTGACAGTAATATACTGACACTCACACACTGACAGTAATATACTGACACTCACACACTGACAGTAATATACTGACACTCACACACTGACAGTAATATACTGACACTCACACACTGACAGTAATATACTGACACCTCACACACTGACAGTAATATACTGACACTCACACACTGACAGTAATATACTGACACCTCACACACTGACAGTAATACACTGACACTCACACACTGACAGTAATACACTGACACTCACACACTGACTGTAATATACTGACACTCACACACTGACAGTAATATACTGACACTCACACACTGACAGTAATATACTGACACCTCACACACTGACAGTAATATACTGACACCTCACACACTGACAGTAATATACTGACACTCACACACTGACAGTAATATACTGACACCTCACACACTGACAGTAATATACTGAAACCTCACACACTGACAGTAATATACTGACACCTCACACACTGACAGTAATATACTGACACCTCACACACTGACAGTAATATACTGACACCTCACACACTGACAGTAATATACTGACACTCACACACTGACAGTAATATACTGACACTCACACACTGACAGTAATATACTGACACTCACACACTGACAGTAATATACTGACACCTCACACACTGACAGTAATATACTGACACTCACACACTGACAGTAATATACTGACACTCACACACTGACAGTAATATACTGACACTCACACACTGACAGTAATATACTGACACTCACACACTGACAGTAATATACTGACACTCACACACTGACAGTAATATACTGACACTCACACACTGACAGTAATATACTGACACCTCACACACTGACAGTAATATACTGACACCTCACACACTGACAGTAATATACTGACACTCACACACTGACAGTAATATACTGACACCTCACACACTGACAGTAATATACTGACACTCACACTGACAGTAATATACTGACACTCACACACTGACAGTAATATACTGACACCTCACACACTGACAGTAATATACTGACACCTCACACACTGACAGTAATATACTGACACTCACACACTGACAGTAATATACTGACACTCACACACTGACAGTAATATACTGACACTCACACACTGACAGTAATATACTGACACTCACACACTGACAGTAATATACTGACACTCACACACTGACAGTAATATACTGACACTCACACACTGACAGTAATATACTGACACTCACACACTGACAGTAATATACTGACACTCACACACTGACAGTAATATACTGACACTCACACACTGACAGTAATATACTGACACTCACACACTGACAGTAATATACTGACACTCACACACTCACAGTAATATACTGACACTCACACACTGACAGTAATATACTGACACTCACACACTGACAGTAATATACAGACACTCACACACTGACAGTAATATACTGACACTCACACACTGACAGTAATATACTGACACTCACACACTGACAGTAATATACTGACACTCACACTGACAGTAATATACTGACACCTCACACACTGACAGTAATATACTGACACCTCACACACTGACAGTAATATACTGACACTCACACACTGACAGTAATATACTGACACTCACACACTGACAGTAATATACTGACACTCACACACTGACAGTAATATACTGACACTCACACACTGACAGTAATATACTGACACTCACACACTGACAGTAATATACTGACACTCACACACTGACAGTAATATACTGACACTCACACACTGACAGTAATATACTGACACTCACACACTGACAGTAATATACTGACACTCACACACTGACAGTAATATACTGACACTCACACACACAGTAATATACTGACACTCACACACTGACAGTAATATACTGAAACCTCACACACTGACAGTAATATACTGACACCTCACACACTGACAGTAATATACTGAAACCTCACACACTGACAGTAATATACTGAAACCTCACACACTGACAGTAATATACTGACACTCACACACTGACAGTAATATACTGACACTCACACACTGACAGTAATATACTGACACTCACACACTGACAGTAATATACTGAAACCTCACACACTGACAGTAATATACTGACACTCACACACTGACAGTAATATACTGACACTCACACACTGACAGTAATACACTGACACTCACACACTGACAGTAATACACTGACACTCACACACTGACAGTAATACACTGACACTCACACACTGACAGTAATACACTGACACTCACACACTGACAGTAATATACTGACACTCACACACTGACAGTAATATACTGAAACCTCACACACTGACAGTAATATACTGACACCTCACACACTGACAGTAATATACTGAAACCTCACACACTGACAGTAATATACTGAAACCTCACACACTGACAGTAATATACTGACACTCACACACTGACAGTAATATACTGACACTCACACACTGACAGTAATATACTGACACTCACACACTGACAGTAATATACTGACACTCACACACTGACAGTAATATACTGACACCTCACACACTGACAGTAATATACTGACACTCACACACTGACAGTAATATACTGAAACCTCACACACTGACAGTAATATACTGACACTCACACTGACAGTAATATACTGACACTCACACACTGACAGTAATATACTGACACTCACACACTGACAGTAATATACTGACACTCACACACTGACAGTAATATACTGACACTCACACACTGACAGTAATATACTGACACTCACACACTGACAGTAATATACTGACACTCACACACTGACAGTAATATACTGACACTCACACACTGACAGTAATATACTGACACTCACACACTGACAGTAATATACTGACACTCACTGACAGTAATATACTGACACTCACACACTGACAGTAATATACTGACACACACTGACAGTAATATACTGACACTCACACACTGACAGTAATATACTGACACTCACACACTGACAGTAATATACTGACACTCACACTGACAGTAATATACTGAAACCTCACACACTGACAGCAATATACTGAAACCTCACACACTGACAGTAATATACTGACACTCACACACTGACAGTAATATACTGACACTCACACACTGACAGTAATATACTGACACTCACACACTGACAGTAATATACTGACACTCACACACTGACAGTAATATACTGACACTCACACACTGACAGTAATATACTGACACCTCACACACTGACAGTAATATACTGACACTCACACACTGACAGTAATATACTGAAACCTCACACACTGACAGTAATATACTGAAACCTCACACACTGACAGTAATATACTGAAACCTCACACACTGACAGTAATATACTGAAACCTCACACACTGACAGTAATATACTGACACTCACACACTGACAGTAATATACTGACACTCACACACTGACAGTAATATACTGACACCTCACACACTGACAGTAATATACTGACACTCACACACTGACAGTAATATACTGACACTCACACACTGACAGTAATATACTGACACTCACACACTGACAGTAATATACTGACACTCACACACTGACAGTAATATACTGAAACCTCACACACTGACAGTAATATACTGACACTCACACACTGACAGTAATATACTGACACTCACACACTGACAGTAATATACTGACACTCACACACTGACAGTAATATACTGACACTCACACACTGACAGTAATATACTGACACCTCACACACTGACAGTAATATACTGACACTCACACACTGACAGTAATACACTGACACCTCACACACTGACAGTAATATACTGACACCTCACACACTGACAGTAATATACTGACACTCACACACTGACAGTAATATACTGACACCTCACACACTGACAGTAATATACTGACACCTCACACACTGACAGTAATATACTGAAACCTTACACAATGGCAGTAACACATTGTCCAGCTCATTGCCTGCTCCAAAAACCATTTCTAATTTTATCTAATTCGTGGTCCCCACAGGAGAGACGTACCAGATCCAGCCTTTACACCTGACCTCATGCTCACCTTTGTCGAAAGGCCATACAGTGGAGCCTTCCCTGTTACTGGGTTAGGTCCGCCCCCAATTACCGGATGATTTGATACTTGTTATGAGTAATGAGAATCGGATGGAGCACACTTCTACTCCCCAGGGGGTCAGAACAAAAGCATTTAATGAAAATGGTTGAAATAATTGTGTGCTGGCATGGGTTAAGAAAAATGACTTGTGTGGCAAAATGCATTGGAGTTCTTTGGGCAAATGATGCAGTTGTTTTTATTTCAGAAGTCAGTTGAAGAGCTCTGTCATACAACCCAAAAGAAGATGTGGTAATGTGGGCAATGAACTGACTGGCGAATAGGAAATAGCAAATTGGGATCAATGGGAATAGGTTTAATTGGACAGCTGTGACCCAAAGACCAGCTCTACAATTATCTCTGCATCTCTGTTGTTCACAGTATTTATAAATGATCTTACAACGTAAGTATGCTTTAGGAACAGATGCAAAGCCAGTAGGCCCAAAGAGCTTGTCTCCTTTTTTTGGAGAACAATTTCTCTCCCCTCGCCTGCTTCTGTTTACACTCCTCAGTTGTTGTTTTTTTTTTGCAGAATGCATCAAATTTTCCCTTGAATTCATTGCGTAGATACATTTGTCAAGATTTTGGTCCCATGTTAGTTGCCATTGTTTTGGGGGCTGGTTTAGCTCACTTGGCTGGACAGCTGGTTCATGATGCAAGGCCAGTAGCGTGGGTTCAATTCCTTTAGTAGCTGAGGTTATTCATTCTCAGCCTTGCCCCTTGCCTGAGGTGTGGTGATCCTCAGGTTAAATCACCAACAGTCAGCTCTCCCCCCTTCAAAGGGGAAAGCAGTCTGTGGCCATCTGGGACTATGGTGACTTTACATTTTATTTTGGACCCCAGGATCACTTAAGAATGCTCATGTTTGAAATATGTGGGGTCATTATTAGGGGGAGGAAATTATGTAAAAATAATTAAAAGTTTAAAAGTGTAATTTCCCATTCTTCCATGGCAACACAGTGGCACAATGGTTATCACTGCTGCCTCACAGCTCTCGGGTCCCGGGATCAATTCCGGCCTCAGGTGACTGTCTGTGCGGAGTCTGCACATTCTCCCCCTGTCTGCGTCTCCTCCTGGGTTCTCCTCCCGGGTTCTCTGGTTTCCTCCCACAGTCCAAAGATGTGCAGGTTAGGTGGATTGGCCATGCTAAATTGCCCTTTCGTGTCCAAAAGGTTAGGTGGAGTTCCTGAGTTAAGGGGATGGGGTGGAGGCGTGGGCTTAAGTAAGGTGCCCTTTCCAAGGGCCAGTGCAAACTCGATGGGCTGAATGGCCTCCTTTTACACTGTAGATTCTATGATTCTCAACAGTATAGCGCAGCTAGAATACTGATTCTATCTGGAACGGCCCATGGAAAAGGCTCTGGGCGGAATTCTCCGCAAGGCCCGACGCCATCGTGAAACCCGGAGTGGTTCACGACGGCGTCGGAGGCCGCTCCTTGCCCCCTATTCGCCCCCCCCCCCCCCCCCCCGGGGGGGGCTAGGAGGGGCGTGCCGTAAATCTCGGCCGCGGGGCCTTGTCGCTGCGTCAAGGCCCGGCGCGCCAAGAATGACGCGGCTGGCGCACCTAATGACGTCAGCCACGCATGCACAGGTTGGCCGGCGCCAACCCGCGCATGCGCGGTTGCCGCTTTCTCCTCCGCTGCCCTGAAAGATGTGGCAGCTTGATCTTGCGGGGCGGCGGAGGGGAAAGAGTGTGTCGCTTTGAGACTCCGGCCCGACGATCGGTGGGCACCGATTGCGGGCCAGTCCCCTCCCGAGCACGGTCGTGGTGCTCACTCCCTTCTCCGCCCCGGAGAATCAAGATTAAAATATTGATTAGTTCTGGAATGCCTCAGATTCAGCATTTCATGTTCGAATTATACAACATGAAGGTCAACATGCCGGGAAATTAGCAGGTACCAGTGCTCAGTGCCTACACCTGTCATTATTGAGTCCCGGTTGACCCCCCCCCCCCCCATCCCTCCCACCTGCTGCCAATATATCAAACAGATGATTGGTGCATAAGGTTAGCATTCATCTCCCCTAACTGCTACAATTGCAAGATTAGAGGGGTCATTGATGTCAGCGATGTGGTCATCTTGACGACAAGCTCCAAATGCTGTTCTGCTGCTCCATATAGCTGCACTCTCTGCTGGGCCCAATCTTCCTTGGGCTCTCAAATTGCACACCTGACCCATGTGTAACTTCACCTGCCATTTCTGTCTCTCCACAGATTTGCAGTGCGATTTGTGAGCCCGAGGAATGTGGGTGTGGAGGTGGGTCATTTAGAGGTCACACCTCGGTTCTTGAATACAATATCCCAGCTCCCAAAATTGGTTAAAAGCCCCCTACAGCCCACAGCCCCCTCAAACCATCGCCTTTGGCTTCAGGCCAGATTTTTCTCTGACAACAAACACAACATCAACATCAAACAGCCCAGAAGGCGGTTCCAACGTAGTACAGAGCATATTTTTTAAAAACAACACAAAAAAAAACACCCAATGGATCTTGTACCTCCCACCAGACCAACAAAAATTACCTACTCCCAACAATAATAATAACCAGCACCACCCGCTCACTCACCTCTTTGAACAGCTGATGCTGACTAATTATTTTTTTCAAGTTCAAAATATATATTTACATGAATTTCACAGCTACTAGCTTTAACTACTGTACATATAGGGCTGGATTCTCTGTTTGGGAGACTAAGTCCTGACGGCAGCGGTGCATGTATGGACTTACACGACTGAAAAATCGGCGCATAACCCTCACCGATTCTGTTACCGGAGATGGACTAGCACCAGCACCGACTGAAACTCACGCTGCCCGTGCCAAAAGCGGCCGAAGAATGGCCGGTTCTCGGACCCCGCAGACGCACAGCTGGTGACCTGCACCGGCCGAGCCGTACAACATGGCGCTGGGTGTGTATAAACCCTACCCGCCACCTGCGACCCCTCAACCCAACCCTGGCCACCCTGCACCAGTCCCCCCAGCCCTAGCAGAAGCCCCCCGACCAGTGGCATGGATCCCGGCCAAGTGTGGCTGTGCTGGACACAGTCCATAGCCGGCATGCCAGTTTCCCGCAAGCATGGGATCACACGTGGCCCGCGCCGTTGGGAACTTGCCCCATCAGGGCCGGAGCATCACGGGTGAGCCTGCTGATGATGCACCAATCCTGTTGAAACGCACATCATGATGACCCCTGTTTGGAGGAGGCGGAGCATGGTGGACCAGTGTCAAACCGGCACCGGCCCCGATTCCGCCGTCGGAATCCATTCTCTGCCACATCGCCGATCACGATTTCGGCGTTGGGCTATGGAGAATACCGCCCCCGATTTTTCATCTCAACCTGTGGGGCCTGTCATATTAGGTTCAATGATGGAAGGCGCAAGAGGCTGGATTCTCCGGTCGCCGAAAATCATGTTCGGCCGAAGAATCAACATTTTCGACAAAATCAGGGGCGGTGCCACGTTCGCAATGCTCCACCCCATCCAATGCGGCATACTCTAGGAGTACACCGCACACCGTATCAACGGCCTCAGGACATTGCCTTAGACCCTCACCCCCCCGATGCTCCGCCTCGGGCCGGCCGAGTTCCCAACGGTCCCGGCGTCGGTCGCATGTGCTATCATTTGTCGGGAACTCGGCGTGGTGGCTGGACTCAATCCAGCGCCGCCACAGCCAGGGGAGAGCCGACCACAGGCAGGGAGAACTTCGGCAAGGGCGGGGGGGCACTGTTGGGGGATTCCTCGCGTGCCGGCCAAAGGGGGAGCACTATTTTGCAGGCCAGGTCTACGTGCGGCCGCCGCCATGTTGCACGGCGTAGCTGCTGCAGACTGCAGCCACAGACCGGGCAATTCTCCGGCCGTATCGGCAGCTAGAGCCGGGTACTCTACGCTGCCTTCCTGCTGGCCCCCCACCAAACAGAGGCCATTTTGCGCCGAATTTTCAGTTGTAAAACATCACTGTTCCCACGCCAGCATGGGGACATAGCCTGAAAATTAGAGAATCTAGCCCAAGGTGATCAAGACAGGTACAGAAAGAAGTGGTTTACACAAAAATAAAAACTTCTGTTAAGCGCTGGCTGGGTGAGACAGTGGCCCGGAGTACGTCCACTCAGTCATGAGGGGGCCAGTAACGTTCCCCTGGGAGGGAGCTCCCGCACAGCTATGGGGTAGGGGTTCCTGTGTGGGAACCCACGGTGGTCGGCCGTCGTCGCTATGCGGTCTACCACTCGCCCTGGTTGCCTCCCAGCACTTAGCCGTGTGTGTGTGTGGGGGGGGGGGGGGGATGGTGTTGGAATACGCCCGCTGGGTGCGCTCTTTATTTTGCTGCCCTTTGTCCCTTGCAGTTCTCCCCTTTCCGGCATGCCCAACATTTTCCCCTGCTGCTTTGTCTCTCCCTTCTCCAGTCCTTCCCTCCCCTTCCTGCCCTCCCCTCCCCCTACCTCCCTTGCTCTTCCCCCTTCCATATTTCGTGACATGTCCTGTGTTTCCCTCCCACCCTCCTTGCCTTACTGAGCACGGGTTATGAACAAGTTGGTTAACAGCTTGCACAGTTTGTGGAACCATCCTCCGATCTTCGGACGCTATACTTTATTTTCTCTAGTCTGGGAAACTGCTAGGTTGGATAGCCGGCCTGCAGCCTTTGGTGTTGCTGCCAATTGCCAGCCGAGCAAGATTACTAGGAAAGCAAAGGCCAGAACTCCACCTTCTCCTCATGAAGAGCTCCCTCTCCCTCCCTCTCTCTTTTTGGTTTGAGGAGGAGGGAAGGAGGGAGAAACTACAGCAACGTGATCTTTGGAGCTTTACCGTTCTTTGACTCTGGGACCTCCGCAATGCCCTTCTCAGTTGTGGTGAGCAAGCTGACTTCTCCCAGAATCCTCCTCAGTTACGTCTCACTACCTCATGCCAACTCTCTGCCTCCCATGTATCCTACAAAACATATGAACAAGGATCAGGAGGAAGCCATTCGCCCCCTCTAGCCTGCTCTGCCATTTAATAACATTATGGCTGTTCTGATAGTAACTTCTAATCATAACCACTCGCTCAGTACACACTTTATACACAGTCCTGGGATTCCATGCAATATCAATGGAGAATATTTTACATTCCTTGGGGGAACAAATGGCCCTCTCACTTTCTCATGAAGGCTCCCATATCATTGATACTATGGGAAAAACATGCATTGTGGCAAGTTAAAAAGACACTTTGTCATACTTAGAATCCTATTAGCCAGCGTTAACAAATCAGAAAACAAATCAATGGCAAAAACTGTTATTCCAGCTTCTTAAAACTATAACTCATTCTTCGAGGAATGGAATACCTCTGTGTTTAAACCGTTAGCACTTGAAACTCAGTCACGTGTTCAGCCATGACCTTGACGAGTGTCTCTCGTCCCATGAGCCACCCAATATCCTGGGGTGGTCCTCGAAGACACCAGGGATCTCTAAATGCCCAGGATATAGTTGTCATGCACGCTCCCAGGTTAGCAGGCACACACACGCATGATCCTGAGGTGGTGGTCATACACGATCTGACTATTCAGGGAGTGGAACCCCCATCCTGCTAATACAGGGCACTCGCTGATGTCCCAGTGCTCGCAGGGCGACCTGCATGTCTTCGATGACCCCGGACTTGCAGGGCCGGCTCAAGGCACCGGCAACTCGGGCTGTCGCCCGGGGCGCCATGTGCTCGGGGGCGCCAGAGACTCGGGTCCCGCGCATGCGCAGTTGGGCCGGTGCCAACCAGCGCATGCGCGGTGGCCGCCCGCCCCCAGGGCGGCCCCCCGGCTCGGTCCGCCCCCCCGCTCGGTCCCCCCCGCCCCCCTCGGGTCCGCCCCCCCGCCCCGCCCTTGGGCCGCCCCCCCCCGCCCCGCCCTCGGGTCCGCCCGCCCCCCGCGTCCGCCCCCCCGCGTGTCCGCCCCCCCGCCCCCCCTCGGTTCCGCACCCCCGCCCCCCCCTCGGGTCCGCCCCTCCTCGGCCCCCCCCCCTCGGGTCCGCCCCTCCTCGCCCCCCCGCCCCTCCCCTCGGCCCCGCCCCCCACCTCCCCTTGGCCCCCCCCCCCTCGCCCCCCCCCCTCGCCCCCCCCCCCCCCCCGGCCCCGCCCCCGCCCCCGCAAGGGCGCCGAAGTTCAGCTTGCCCGGGGCGCCAGCAACCCTAGAGCCGGCGCTGCGGACTTGCGGCATCCTGGCGATGACGTTGAATCCTGCAGCCCGGGCATCTTGGGGGGCTGGTCCAGGTCGAGGATGATGTAATTGGATGCCCAGGGATTCAGAGCATACTTCACCTCTTGGATGCACCAGTGGGCTGAAGATTGCAATATGCCACACAGATCTTCGTTCGAGCCCTGGAGTGACTGGTGGCATAGAAAGTTTGGGTTGCAGTGACCTTCACAGCTACAGGGAACTGGTGTCCTCCTCCTCCAATGGGTGCCATGTCTGCGAGGATATGGCACAGTTGACACACCATCTCTCTGTTGAGACGCAGTCTTAGAATCATAGAATCCCTACAGTGCAGAAGGAGGCCATTCGGCCCATCAAGTCTCACTGACCCTCTGAAAAAGCACTCTAACCTAGACCCAATCTTTGTAAGCCCACCTAGCAGACAATTTAGCATATCTAATCTACCTAACCAGTACATCTTTGGACTGTGGGAGAAACTGGAGCACCCGGAGGAAACCTACGCAGACACGGGAAGAATATGCAAACTCCACACCGACAGTTGCCTGATGTTGGAATCAAACCTAGGTCCCTGGCGCTGTGAAGTAGCAGTGCTAACCACTGTGCCACCATACTGCCCACCAACATGATTCTGGGTCTCTGAATTACTAGTCGAATGACAATACCTCTACACCACTGCCCCTCTGCGCCATATACTGTCCGGCAGCTCATGGAAGGACCAATGACTCCTGTATACCTTGGCATATTGTTGGAGTCCCCTTCTGGCCCTCTCCTCAACCTGATAGGTGGCCAGGTCTTGAGGGTGTGTGATGGTAGCCCCACATGTGGTGCCGTCTCCAGCCTGCGATGGCATTGCTGCTGTCTTTGGCGTCTGCCCGCCTCGGCTACAACAAGCACAGCGAAGGCAGACTCCCCGGGATTGGTACCAGCAAACATATTTTTATCTGGAAGGAATTGAAGAAGGAGACGGATCACAATCAGTTAGGACTTCCATTCCGGAACCCTCAAATTCCCGAAACCTCCTTCACCCTGACTATGACTTTCCTGCCTTCTCTCAGAATTCCATCCAGTGAGCCAATTGTCCTGGCAAACCTCACTCTGCACACTCATCCCTGGCCAGAACAAGAGCCCCTGGAGCGACCTCTGCCAGGTTGTGCTCAGTTGGCTTCCACTCATCCAGACACTTAGTGCGGGATTCTCCGAACCTCCGCTGGGTAGGAAAATCGCCGGGATTGTGGCATGAATCCTGCACCCGCCGGCTGCTGAATTCTCCGGCGCCGGGGATTTGGCGGGGGCGGGAATCGCGCCATGCCAGTCGGTGGGCGCTGGCAGCAGTCCCCCCGGCGATTCTCCGGCCCGTGATGGGCCGGGTCGCCGCCCGTGTTCTGCCGGTCCTGGCAGCATAAGTTAGAGTAGGGACTTACCGGCGGGTCCAGGCTGCGCGAGCGGCCTCGGGGGGGGGGGGGGGATCTGGCCCCGGGAGGTGCTCCCACGGTGGCCTGGCCCACGATCGGAGCCCACCGATCCGCCGGCGGGCCTGTGCCGTGGTGGCACTCTATTCCTTTGTGGCGGTGGTGTAAAAGTACGCGATGGCCGACGTGGAGATGAATCCCCCCTGCGCATGCGTTGGGATGATGCCAGCACACGCTGGTGCTTCCGCTCATGCGCTAACTCGCGCCAGCCGGTGGAGGCTCTTCGGCGCCGGTTGGCATGGTGCCAAGCCCTTTCCGCGCCGGCCGGCGGGGCGCAAACCACTCCAACAGTGGCCTAGCCCCTGAAGGTGCGGAGGATTCACGCCACACCTTTGCATCGGAGTTGCCTGCCCCGCAGGGTCGCGGAGAATCCTGCCCATAGCCTTTGGCCACACGAGGATCCTCTTTATTGTTTGATTGTTGGCGGCTGCCTCGATGGTTTTAATGCTCCTTGAGTACAGGCACATTGTTCAGACATCAAATGTGGCAGGGCATCCAGTCCACTAATTATCCTCTCAGACATGGCACCTGTTCATTGAGGAGGAACACTTGAGAGTTCAGGAGCCTGAAGTGCTATCACAACTAACAAGGCTAATCCCTCCTTTGAAAGACCCTTCAGCTGTGAAGCGAGAGGGTGGTCACAATCAAAGGGAGTGAAACTGACTTTTATGAGAGAAGCCGCAGCAGGGTTCTGTCCTGGGAGAGTTTGGTAAGATAGACAGGCTTTAGCTATGGTTGCCCCTTGTTATGTGTCTCCACAATATTTAAAGATGGCTTGAAGGCCTCACAGATACAAAGCCCCTCAACCACCCGGCCCAGGAATGACCCCTGACCTGGACCTCTCCAGCCCCCCCCAAACAACCCTAACCCACCTCCCTCCTCCACCCCAGCCCCACCCAAGCACTGGGGCAGCAATTCCGGTGCCCTTGAATTTTATGCCAGTAAATGGAGGTGGCTACTCACCTCCTCACTTCTCCCCAGTCTCCATTGTGCCAGCTTCTCACAAAATTGAAATCAATGCAAATTAGGCTCAATTACTGTTTTGCCATTTTTGGGCGAGATCCAGAACTTGCCATCGGAAGTGGGCCAGATGAATTTCAAAATGGTTTGCGTCTGGCGCGAATCTCGACTTTGCCCTCTTCCGCAATTCAGCCGGCACTCCTCGACCCACGGTGGGTGTGTTGCAGTAGTTGAATCATGCCCAAGGTCCAATACCTGCAGTTCCCAATCCCTCTTTTCCATGTCAGTCCAATTTCTCTACTGTACCATCTTAATTAAACAAATAAGGTTGGTGATGCATGGAACCAAATATGACAGGCAATTATTCCTGGGGAATTTCATTCCATTAGTAATTCAGGAAACTCCAAATGGAAATAGTCCGTTTCAATACCATGGTTATCTGACTTGCACCAATGGAATTCCATGCTGGAAAACAGTTAGGAAGAGCTATGGAGAAATAGGAAAGTATATATAGATTGGAAAGATATATAGAGAGAGCTGGAAAGGAATGGCGGGGTGGTTTTGGGGAGGACATGAGAGAAGGGCGGGTAGGACTGAGACCAGGAGAGTTGGGGAGGGGCAAATGGGGGAGCTGATGAGTAGAAAGGCAATGACGACTGGGAAGAAGAATATCAGTGGGATCTGGAGAATAGGTAATCTTTCACCTGGAAGCAGTTGCAGAACCACATTTGACCTCAGCAACCTTGTATTCAAGGAAGGAAAATAATGAGTCACCCCTTACAACCTTCATATTACATTGCTTTAATTGTAGTACCATACCCACAGCATCAACTTTGAGGTTCAGTACATCCATGCCCAATGATTTACAACTGTAAGAATACTTTTCATGAACTCCAATTGCAAACTGCACTGACTGTTCACTGGTCACTATCACATCCAGCACTGAATAATCCTCCACACTCTATTTTGCCCAATCTTCCCACTACCCAGCCTTCCCTCCTGCTCTGCTCCCCACCTCCTTCCCATCTCTTTGTTCTCCAGGGACTTGGTAATTTAGTAGCTACATTACTGGAATAGCAATCCAGAGTCTTTGATGAATAATAGAGAGAAACTAAACTCAAACCAAGTCATTTTGATTTCAATATTTAAAAAAATGGAAATAAAAAAATTGATACCAGTAAAAATGACAATACAGCTGTTGGATAGAATACAAAAAAACAACTAGTTCACTTAGATCCTTTACAAAAGTGGAACTCTCACTATTACTTGGTATGTTCTATATGTGACTCCAAAGCCACACCAATATGGGTTTACTCTTAACGTCCCTCTGAGCTATCGTAACAAGCCACTGAATTATATCAATTCATACCACCATTAGGTGAGAGTAACTAGGAATGAGCAGTCAAAGGGCAGCATGACGGCACAGTGGTTAGCCCTGCTGCCTCACGGCGCCGAGGTCCCAAGTTCGATCCTAGCTCTGGGTCACTGTCCGTGTAGAGTTTTCACATTTCACCCCAGAACCCAAAGATGTGCAGGGTAGGTGGATTGGCCACGCTAAATTGCCCCTTAATTGGAAAAAAGAATTGGGTACTCTAAATTTATTTTAAAAAGGGAATGAGCAATCAATACCAGTTGTGTCAGATACGCCCACATCCCAAGAATGCATAAAAATCTACAAGTCTTTTGTAGCAACAACATTCAATGTGTCCAAACAATGCGGAACTACAATCAAATTTAATTGCGTAATGAAACACATGATCAAAAGAGTAGAATATAAGTCACAATCAAATTGAATGATTCTCCAATCAAACTGCAGTTTGAATACTATGTCCAATTCTGGTCACCAAAATGCAAGAGAGATGTTAAGGCATTACAACGGTTGCAATAAACTTTGAGGTTAACCCCCAGTGTTAGAGATCTAAGGTGCGAGGAGAAACTTTCAGTTTTCAGGCTTGAATGGAGACTTATGGCAATGTTCGATGTCTATTAAAAAAATTCATTGGTAGAAGTAAAATAGTAAAGGTAGAAGTCACTTAACTGTGAGAACAGTTTAGGTCCCCCCCCCCCCCCCCCCCCAACCTCCTAACAATAACTACATTGTAGAACAGGGTATTGATGGGGTCTTGTAAGATTATGGCAATAATCTTGGGTGGTTTTAATCTACATATAGAATGGACAGATTGGATTGGCAAAAGTAGCCTGGATGATAGGTTCATTGAGTATTTTCAATAAGGGCAATTATGAGGGAATGAAGACAGACCTGGCTAAAGTGAACTTGGAGATTAAGTTTAGGAATAGGTCATCAGAGATGCAGTGACAGGCATTTAAGGAGATGTTTCCGAATGCTCAGACAAGATACATTCCAGTGAGAAAGAAAGAAAGATCCTAAGGGAGGGACACACCATCCGTGGCTAACTAAAGAAGTTATCAGAATCAAATTGAAAGAAAAAGCACATAATTTTGCAAACATTAATGGCAAGTCAGAAACTTGAACAGAATATAAAGAACAGCAAAGAACAAAACCTTGGCTGTTTACTATTTCCTGCTGCATTCTCCATGGCAATGCATCTACTAATCAAAGTCCACTTGCCAACCAATCAGCACTCACATCTGATGCAGTATAAATTGTTGTCCCTTTACTATTTTTATTCTTGCTAATCTGGTTTGATGGGTTCAAGATGAAAAGCTTTGACAGCATGTCTCTTTTTTCAGAAATACTCAGGTTCTGTACTTAATGAGTGTCATTGTCTTGTCTTCTCGAAAGTCTGATCCACAAATCTGTCTGATAGCTTGGAGCCATTTGACATTCAGTTTTGTTTTATATCAGTTCAATGTTTTTTAAATATAATCTTAAAATACAGTTTTTTAAAAAATTGTAATATCTTGACGGCCCGTCATAGCACAAGCCAGAAACTCTGAATCAGCAGGGATGTTTCAACTCTTTAGAGATGCTTTGACACACCTTGAAAGCATTCTTCTGCCCTCCTGGGCGTCTGGTGTACAACCATGTTCTGAGTTAGAGCAGGTGCTTTAAGTGTCTGGTGCCAAGCATATAAACAACATGACCCACCCAGCGGAGCTGGTTTTGATTGATTAGAACCTCAACACTAGGCAAATTGGCTTGGGAAAGGGTGTTACTGTTGTTACGTCTTTCTCACCACTGGATCTGGAGGATCTTGTGAAAGCACTGTTGTGGTACTTTGCGAATGCTTTGAGGAACCTGTTTCAGGTTGTCCTGGTCTCTAAAGCATATGGGAGTGCGGCGATCATTGCTGCCTAGTAAACTTGGATTTGAGATCTTTGTCCTCATTCCTCAGTCAAGGTTAAGCTGGCACATTGGCGATGATGACAAATTTTGTCATCTATGCCTGCCTTCGTCATGGGGAGGTTTCCAAGATATGGCAAAATGGGTCACATTTTCCAGGATCTTGCCATTGATCTTAACTGGGGTTGGGGGGAGATGTGCTGTGGGAAATTGAAGTAGGTGACTAATGATAACGACAGTACACTGCACTCAGTAACGAACTGCTGAGGGTTCAGTGACCATATAGTCCAGTACATTGGGCAAATTCTAATTACATTAATGGATTAAATTAGGTGACTATTGATTACTGTAACATATACTTGATGATAGTAGATTATTGTATACCCCTATGCCAGATGATCACTGATCTCCGAGTTCCATGGTAATGAATGATCACTGATTAGTAATATGTGTTTTTGGATTAGATTAATACTGTGCTAGCTAAATTAGTAATAACCGCAATACCTTGTCCAAGTACATAATATGCTTCGCAATTACATGATTACTGTAATACACTGCTCAGGGTGATCATTAATTACTGAAATACAAAGTACTCGTCAATCACTGCTGTTATACACTGTATTAATGTAATATTCTTTACTGAGCAATCATTAATTCCTGAAATATGCTGCATTAAGTGATCACCAATTACTGGAATACAATTTTACTCACTGGACAATCTCCAGCCACAGCGATACACTGCATTAAACAATCTTTTGTTTCCATCAACACAATGACTGTTCATTGCAGTAAAAGAAAAACCTGCAGGGATATGGGGAAAGTATGGGCGAGTGGCACCAAACTAGATAACCCTTTCCAAAGAGCAGACACAGGTAGGATGGGCAGAACAGCCTCCCACTATGTTATAAGAATCTATAATTTCACTGAGCGACCGCTGATTGCTACGATCCACTGTCACTGTGCAAGGTGTTCCCTAATTACATTAATACTTACAACTATAAACACTGATAATTGTCTGAAACTCCACTGGGCACTCGCTGTTTACTGTTGTACAGTATACTGGATCTGATACGGTGACAACTGTAATGAGTGATTGCTCTTTATTGTATTAGACTTCAGTGGATAGTGGTCAATTATCATAACATGCTACTGGGTGATGACTTATTGAGACAGTACATTGTGCTGGTGAACATTGATCACTATAATACTTAGTATTGGGAAATCGTTGCCTTGTAACATACTGGACTGCTTTCTCACTGATTGCTGCAACATTTATTGGTTACTGATAATTGCAATGAACTACAATGGTGCTTTAATAAAGAGTATTGGTGGCAGTAAAACAATGATCCCTTCCTGCTGTGCTTTGTGACAGTGCACTGAAAGATCTTTCAGGCTGCTAAAAAAAACTTTACTGGGTGATTGTTGATTATTAGAATACACTATTATTAGAATACACTACTCGGCTCATTTATTGCGTTTTTATATACTTTAGAGAATCATAGAAGGATAGAGATGGCTCGGGAAATTGCAAATGCACTCGTGATATTTTACCAAAATTCACTAGATTGGAAATTAGCAAACGTAACACCTCTGTTTAAAAAAGGAGGTAGGCAGAAAGCGGGTAATTATAGGCCAATGAGCTGAACTTCAGTAGTAGGGAAGATGCTGGAATCTATCATCAAGAAGGAAATAGCGAGGCATCTGGATGGAAATTGTCCCATTGGGCAGACGCAACATGGGTTCATAAAGGGCAGGCCATGCCAAACTAATTTAGTGGAATGTTTTGAGGGCATTACCAGTGCAGTAGACAATAGGGAGCCAATAGTTGTGGTATAACTGGATTTCCAGAAAGCTTTTGACAAGGTGCCACACAAAAGGTTGCTGCATAAGATAATGATGCATGGCATTAAGGGTAAAGTAGTAGCATGGATAGAGGATTGGTAAATTAATAGAAAGCAAAGAGTGAGGATTAATGGGTGTTTCTCTGGTTGGCGATCAGTAGCTAGTGGTGTCCCTCAGGGATCAGTGTTGGGCCCACAATTGTTCACAATTTACATAGATGATTTGGAGTTGGGGACCAAGTGCAATGTGTCCAAGTTTGCAGATGACACTAAGATGAGTGGTAAAGCAAAAAGTGCAGAGGATACTGGAAGTCTGCAGAGGGATTTGGATAGGTTAAGTGAATGGGCTAGGGTCTGGCAGATGGCATACAATGTTGACAAATGTGAGGGTATCCATTTTGGTAGAAATAACAGCAAAAGGGATTATTACTTAAATGATAAAATATTAAAATATGCTGCTGTGCAGAGACACCTGGGTGTGCTAGTGCATGAGTCGTAAAAAAATGATTTACAGGTGCAACAGGTGATTAAGAAGGCAAATGGAGATTTGTCCTTCATTGCTAGAGGGATGGAGTTTAAGACTAAGGAGGCTATGCTGCAACTGTATAAGGAGTTAGTGAGGCCACACCTGGAGTATTGTGTTCAGTTTTGGTCTCCTTACTTGAGAAAGGATGTACTGGCGCTGGAAGGTGTGCAGAGGAGATTCACTAGGTTAATCCCAGAGTTGAGGGGGTTGGATTATGAGGAGAGGTTGAGTAGACTGGGACTGTACTCGTTGGAATTTAGAAGGATGTGGGGGATCTTATAGAAACATATAAAATTATGAAGGGAATAGATAGGATAGATGCGGGCAAGTTGTTTCCACTGGCGGGTGAAAGCAGAACTAGGGAGCATAGCCTCAAAATAAGGGGAAGTAGATTTAGGACTGAGTTTAGGAGGAACCTCTTTGCCCAAAGGGTTGTGAATCTATGGAATTCCTTGCCCAGTGAAGCAGTTGAATCTCCCGCATTAAATGCTTTCAAGATAAAGAAAGATAGTTTTTTGAAGAATAAAGGAATGAGTCCACAAAAGATCAGCCATGATCTCATTGAATAGCGGAGCAGGCTCGAAGGGCCAGATGGCCTACTCCTGCTCCTAGTTCTTATGCAGTTAAGAAGACCATTCACCACTCTGCTTTCTGTCCCTTTCGATCCCTTTTCCCGCCCGAACACCATAACCCTTTATTCCTTTATTCTTCAAAAAACTATCTATCTATATCTTGAAAACATTTAATGAAGGAGCCTCAACTGCTTCACTGGGCAGGGAATTCCATAGATTCACAACCCTTTGGGTGAAGATGTTCCTCCTAAACTCAGTCCGAAATCTACTTCCCCTTAATTTGAGGCCATGCTCCCTCGGTAAGAATAGACAACAACACCTCCTCCACAATAGTCCTCAATACCGGGGCCCCGCAAGGCTGTGTACTTAGCCCTCTACTTTACCCCATGGCAAAATTTGGTTCCAACTCCATCTACAAGTTTGCTGACGATATGACCATAATGGGCCGGATCTCGAATAACGAGTCAGAATACAGGAGGGAGATAGTGAACCTAGTGGAGTGGTGCAGTGATAACAATCTATCCTCAATGCCAGCAGAACTAAAGAGCTGGTCATTCACTTCAGAAAGCAAAGTGCTGTCCACACCCCTGTCAGCATCAGGTGGAGATGGTTAGCAGTTTCAAATTTCTAGGGGTATACATCTCCAAAAATATGTCCTGGTCCACCCACGTCAAAGCTACCACCAAGAAATCACAACAGCGCCTATATTTCCTCAGGAAACTAAAGAAATTCGGCATGTCCACATTAACTCTTACTACCTTTTACAGATGCACCATAGAAAGCATCCTATCGGGCTGCATCACAGCCTGATATGGCAACTGCTCAGCCCAAGACCGCAAGAAACTTCAGAGAGTTGTGAGCACAGCCCAGTCTATCACACAAACCTGTCTCCCATCCATTAACTCCATCTACACCTCCTGCTGCCTGGGGAAAGCAGGCAGCATAATCAAAGACCCCTCCCACCCGGCTTTCTCACTTTTCCAACTTCTTCCATCGGGCAGGAGATATAGAAGTCTGAGAACACGAACGAATAGACTCAAAAACAGCTTCTTCCCCGCTGTTACCAGACTCCTAAACGACCCTCTTATGGACTGACCTCATTAACACTACACACCTGTATGCTTCACCCGATGCCGGTGTTATGCAGTTACATTGTATACCTTGTGTTGCCCTATTATGTATTTTCTTTTATTTCCTTTTCTTTTCATGTACTTAATGATCTGTTGAGCTGCTCGCAAAAAAAATACTTTTCAGTGTACCTTGGTACACGTAACAATAAACAAAATCCAATTCTTAGCCAATATCCAGGCTCCACTGTCCCTTTAATCTCAATGGGCTTCAAATTTTGTAATAATGCTATTGTATAGTATTTTATCAAACACCTTTTGAAAGACCTTAAGCACAATATCAGCCATGTTATCCTCATTCACCTGGTCCGCCACTTCATCAAAGAATACAATCAAGTTAATCAAGCGTAACTTGCCTTTAAAAATCTGTCCTACCTGTCATTTATTAATATATCTTTTCCAAACAATAATAATTAATTTTGTCTCAGGTTCCTGTCGCTAAACATTTTCCCACCATAATTGTGAGGCTGACTGGCATGCAGTTACTGGGTTTATCTCTCTTTCTTTTTTTTTGAGCAGGGGTGTATCATTTGCAATCCTCTCATGTTCTGGCACCATTCCCATATCTAAGGAGGAATGGAAGATTATGGCCAGGAACTCTACAATCTACAACCGTATTTCCTCAGCAACCTTTACTGCATCCTCTCTGGACCAGATGGTTTTTTTCTACTTTGAGTGTGCCAATGTTTTAAGTACCTCCGCGTTATCTATTTTTATTCTATTCAATTTTGCTACTATCTCCTCCGATGCTATTGATGCACGATCAATTACACAAAGACGAGAGTTGGATGCAATCAATGCTTTATTACACTAAGATGTGTGGCCTCCTACAGCAGCTGGCGAAATGGCTGCTGTACAGGGAGCACACATATTTATACTCCCCCTACTGGGCGGAGCCAGCAGGCAGGGATCTACCCCTGTACCTGTAGCACAGGGCCTTACCATAAAGCACCTACATCAACATCCTCTATATACAATATATACATCAGTGGTGACTACCACATTCACCCCCCCTGTTAGAAAATGAGTCCGGCGGGGTTGGTGGAGAACTATATTCAGAAAGAAGTGTTTTAAAAGTACCGATAATATTACAAATTCAGGCGGTCCGGAGCCTTTATCCGTCATTGAGAGCGCCGCAGTGTGGGCGGCGACTCCTGCATCAGTTTGGTTTTTGGTGACTCCGGGAGCGTGTCGAAATCCTCTTCCTCCCCGGGTGTGAGCAGGGGGAGGACGGATTGTTCTGGAGCGGGGGCTGCGCTGGGGTGCGCTGGGGGAGGAGAGAGTGGCTCCGGGTCGGCGGTGTGTGTGTGGAACCATCCGGTGCCAGGTCACTGAGGGAGACTGTGTCTTGGCGGCCGTCGAGGTACGCTACGTAGGCATACTGTGGGTTGGCGTGAAGTAGCTATACCCTCCCAACCAATGGGTCTGCCTTGTGGAGTTGAACGTGTCTACAGAGGAGAACGGGTCCTGGAGCTGCCAGCCATGTCGGGAGCGAAACCCCGGAGGTGGACTTCCTAGGGAAGGCAAAGAGACGTTTGTGGGGTGTTTCATTAGTCGCGGTGCACAGGAGTGACTGAATGGAGTGAAGGGAGTCGGGGAGGATCTCCTGCCAGCGGGAGGCCGGGAGATTTCTGGACCGTAGGGCCAGCTGAACGGCCTTCCAGACCATCCCATTCTCCCGCTCCACCTGCCCATTTCCCCGGGGGTTGTAGCTGGTCGTCCTGCTCGAGACAATGCCCCTTTTGAGCAGGAACTGGCGCAGCTCATCGCTCATGAATGAGCGATGTGGACGTCGCTGTCGCTGTGGACGTAGGCGGGTAAGCCGAACAGAGCGAAGATGGTGTTGAGGGCTTTGATGACGGTGGCAGACGTCATATTGGGGCATGGGATGGCGAAGCGGAATCTGGAGTACTCATCGACCACACTGAGGAAGTACGTGTTACAGTCGGTGGAGGGGAGGGGCACTTTGAAGTCCACACTGAGGCGTTCAAAGGGGCGTGAGGCCTTCACCAGGTGCGCACGGTCTGGCCGGTCAAAGTGCGGCTTACACTCCGCACAGACCTGACAGTCTCTGGTGATAGCCCTGACTTCCTCGATGGAGTAGGGCAGGTTGCGGGCCTTAATGAAATGGTAAAAACGTGTGACCCCTGGATGACAGAGGTTGACGTGCAGAGTCCGGAGTCTGTCCACTTGTGCGCTGGCACATATACCTCGGGAGAGGGCATCAGGGGGGTCATTGAGTTTACCGGGGCGATACAAAATCTCGTAGTTGTAGGTGGAGAGCTCGATCCTCCACCTCAAGATTTTATCGTTTTTGATTTTGCCCCGCTGTGTGTTATTGAACATGAAGGCAACCGACCGTTGGTCAGTGAGGAGAGTGAATCTCCTGCCGGCCAGGTAATGCCTCCAATGCCGCACAGCTTCAATGATGGCTTGGGCCTCTTTTTCGACGGAGGAATGCCGAATTTCGGAGGCATGTAGGGTGCGGGAGAAGAATGCCACGCCCTGCATGCCTGGTTGAGGGTGGCGGCCAGAGCGACGTCGGATGCAACGCTCTCGACTTGGAAGGGGAGTGTCTCGTCGACCGTGTGCATCGCGGCCTTGGCGATGTCGGCCTTGATACGATTGAAGGCCTGGTGAGCCTCGGCCGTCAGGGGAAAAACAGTGGATTGAATGAGTGGGGGGCTTTGTCCACGTAGTTTGGGACCCACTGGGCGTAATAAAAAATGAACCCCAGGCATCGTTTGAGGGCCTTGGAGCAGTGGGGGAGGGGGAGTTCCATGAGGGGGCGCATGCGGTCAGGATCAGGCGCCAGAACTCCGTTCTGGACCACATAGCCGAGGATGGCTCAGCAGTTCATGCTGAACACGCACTTCTCTTTGTTGTAGGTCAGGTTGAGGAGAGTGGCAGTGTAGAGAAATTTGACAAGGTTGGCGTCATGGTGCTGCTGATCGTTGTCGCAGATGGTGACATTGTCCAGGTACGGGAAGGTGGCCCGCAGTCCGTACCGGTCAAACATTTGGTCCATCTCCCGTTGGAAGACCGAGACCCCGTTGGTGACACCAAAGGGAACACTAAGAAACTGGTAAAGACGGCCATCTGCCTCGAAGGCAGTGTATGGGCCTTGCGAATGGGGAGCAATACCCAGTGGCGATGCAATACCCCCGGATCGCCACGGAGGTGAATGAAGCTCTCGGTGCTCCCGGAGTCCAGCAGGCAGGAGATGTCGTGCCCATCGACCTTCACTTTGGTTGAAGCAGTTGCAAGGTTGTGTGGACGAGACTGGTCAATCATGACCGAAGCGAGACGCGGCTGGTCATACGCGGTTGCAAGCGATGAGTGGCCGGGTGAGGTGCCCGGGGGGGGGGCATGAGACCTGGGCCGGGTAAGATGGCGGTGCCCACTGACCGCACGCGTCGCGAGTTGAGCAAGATGGCGGCGCCCACTGGCCGCACGTGGTCCGAGGAGGGGAAGTTGGCGGAACCCACGGGCCGCACATGGCCTGAGGAGGGGAAGATGGCGGCACCCACTGAACGCACATGGGAGGTGCCGGAACAATAGCGGTGACTGAGCGGGCCTGGCACACCGCAGCAAAGTGTCCCTTCTTGCCACAGGCCTTGCAGAGTGCGCTCCGGGCCGGGCAGCGCTGTCGGGGGTGCTTGGACTGCCCACAGAAGTAACATTTGGGTCCCCTGGGGTTGGTTGGCTGCCGAGCGGCACAGGCGTGGGGTTGGCTGAGGGCAGTCGCTGATGGGGTCCACGATAGGGCGGCCGTCTGCGGAGTTCATGATGCACAGGGGTGTGGGCCGCGCGGTCGGGGGCGTAGGCCTGGATGTTGCGTGAAGTGACCATGAGTGAGAGCGCTAACCTTTTGGTTTCAGTACACAACTGGACCCTATGCCCGTGACAAATGCGTCTCTCATGAGCAGATTCGAGTGTTCCATGGCCGTGATGGCCTGGCAGTCACAGTCTCTAACTAGGGGAACCAGGGCACACCAGAAATCTTCCACTGACTCACCAGGAAGTTGACGACACGTGGAGAGGAGGTGCCTGGCGTAGAGTGTGTTAGGCCGCTGAGCGTAGTTTTCCTTCAGTAGCGCCATGGCTTCTGCGTAGGTAGGCACGTCCTGAATAAGTGGAACGACGTTGGAGCTCAGCCGCGTGTAAAGGAACTGGATCTTCTGTGCTTCTGGAATTGTGTCTGGCGCAGACCCGATGTACGCTTCGAAACAGGCTAGCCAATGTTCAAAGTCCTTTTTGCCGTTGTCTGCTTGCGGATGCAGCTTCAGGCGATCCGGCTTGATGGTCCATCTTCTGAAAACTTAGTGGAATAAATTGATGCACGATCAATTACACAAAGACGAGAGTTGGATGAAATTGAGGCTTTATTACACTAAGATGTGTGGCCTCCGACAGAGCTGGTGAAATGGCTGCTATATGGGGAGCACACATATTTATACTCCGCCTACTGGGCGGAGCCAGCAGGCAGGGAACTACCCCCGTACCTGTAGTACAGGGCCTTACCTTAAAGCACCTACATCGACATCCTCTATATATAATATATACATCAGTGGTGACTACACACAGCTATGGCAACGGCAGCATCCTGTTCTTTAATGGTGAGAGATTGGAGACATTGGTGGTAATCTTTGAGGAATCAGGGAGGGTCCCAGAAGACTGAAAAGTGGCTAATTTAACACCCCTGTTAAAGAAGGGAGGGAGGCAGAAGACGAGAAATTACTGTCCGGTTAGCCTGACTTTGGTCATTGGTAAGATTTTAGAGTCCAGTATTAAAGATGAGATTGCGGAGCACTTGGAAATGCATGATAAAATAGGACTGAGTCAACACTGCTTCATCAAGGGTTCTTTGAAGAGGTAATGAGGAAGTTAGACAAAAGAGAACCAGTGGACATGATCTATTTAGATTTCCAGAAGGCCTTTAACAAGTTGCTGTATAGCAGGTTGTTAAAAACGTTAAGAGCCCATGGTGTTAAGGGTAAGATAACGGCATGGTTAGAGGAGTGGCTGACTGGCAGAAGGCAGAGAGTGGGGATAAAGGGGTCTTTTTCAGGATGGCAGCCGGTGACTAGTGGTGTGCCTCAGGAGTCGGTGCTGGGACCACAGCTTTTCACAAAATACATTAACAATCTAGAAGAAGGAACCGAGGGTACTGTTGCTAAGTTTGTGAATGATACGAAGGTATGCAGAGGGACAGGTAGTATTGAGGAAACGGGGGTGCTGCAGAAGGATTAGGACAGGCTAGGAGAGTGGGCAAAGAAGTGGCAGATGGAATACAATGTGGAAAAGTGTGAGGTGATACACTTTGGTGGGAAGAATGGAGGCATAGACTATTTTCTAAATGGAAAAAGGCTTAGGAAATCAGAAGCACAAAGAGACTTAGGAGTCCTAGTTCAAGATTCTCTTCAGGTTAACTTGCAAGTTTAGGTGGCAGTTAGGAAGGCAAATGCAATGTTAGCATTCATGTCACGAGGGCTAGAATATAAGAGCAGGGATGTACTTCTGAAGCTGTATAAGGCTCTGGTCAGACCCCATTTGGAGTATTGTGAGCTGTGTTGGGCCCCGTATCTAAGGAAGGATATGCTGGCCTTGGAAAGGGTCCAGAGGAGGTTCACAAGAATGATGCCTGGAATGAAGTTCTTGTCGTATGAGGAGCGATTAAGGACTCTGGGTTTGTACTCGTTAGAGTTTAGAAGGATGAGGGGGGGATCTTATTGAAACTTATAGGATACTGAGAGGCCGAAATCGAGGGGACGTGGAGAGGATGTTTCCACTGGTAGGAAATACTAGAACCAGAGGCCACAGCCTCAGACTGAAGGGACAATCCTTTAAAACTGAGATGAGGAGGAATTTCTTCAGCCAGAGGCTGGTGAATCTGTGGAGCTATTTACCACAGAAAGCTGTGGAGGCCAAATTGCTGAGTGTCTTTAAGACAGGGATAGATAGGTTCTTGATTAACAAGGGGATCAGGGGATTATGGGGAGAAGGCAGGAGAATGGGGATGAGAAACATATCAGCCGTGATATGGTGGAGACTGGATGGGCCGAATGGTCTAATTCTGTAGCTATGTTTTATGGTCTTATGGAGATGCAAGTACTCTTTGAGTACTTCAATTATGCCCTTTTCTTCTACTGGAAGATTTCCTTTTGGTCCCTTTTGACTATAGCTCTGCTAGTTATATGTTTATAAAATACTTCCTGCATTCTCTTTTTATGTTACTCACAAATCTATTGTCATGTGAGAGTACCTTTAAGAAATGGGTGTTTTTAAATGGGTGTGTATATAAATGTCTGTAGTGAGAATATCTTTAAGAAATGGGTGTTTATTACTGCAGTGATGTCAGAGGGTGGGTGGAGCTGGGCTGTCAGCTTTTTACTTTTGTTTTAGGCTGTTTGCTGCAGGGTGTGTTTTAGTTTTGTTTTCAGAGCTGGATAGCTGCAGTCACAGCCAGAATGTGCATTAGAGTCTCTCTCTGTAGTCTAATGAATGTAAATCGATCCTTTGGTGAATTAAAATTAATAACTGTTCTTAGTAGTGACTTTAACCTGATGTGCTTCTGCTGAAATGTTGTTTGTAAGTCTTCTGGATGTTAAAAGGACAGCATAAGAAGTACTTAGTGTTGTATTCTTTGGGGGTTGTATTTGAATTAATGGTTGCTAAGATGTTCACTGTATGTTTTAAAAAGGTTAACTTGAGTTCATAGAATAAACATTGTTTTGCTTTAAAAAATACGTTTCCATTTCTGCTGTATCACACCTGTAGAGTGGGCCGTGTGCTCCCCATACCACAATTTATTAAAAGTTGTGGGTCAGGTGAACTCCATGATACACTTTGGGGTTCTCTAAACCCTGGCCCATAACACTATTCTCATGCACACTCTTTATCCCACTTCCTTTCCAGTTTTCCACTGCACTTCTATGTTCAATTTGGTTCTCTCTTGTACTTTGAGCCTGACACTTGCCTGACCCTCCCTTTTTGGTTTGACTTTAATCTCTATATCCTTAGTCATCCAGGGAATTCTACACTTTTCTAACTATTTGGAGCCTAATAGTATTGTGACCACTGTTTCCCAACTGCTCCACTGCTGAAACATAATCCATTTGCCCCACTTTGTTCTCCTGAACTAAATACAGCATGTCTTATTTTGCTGGGATGGAAACATTCTGATCAAGAACATTCTCTTGCCTACATTTCAGAAATTCCTCCTCCTCTTTCCTGAACAGTAATATGTTCACAATCTATGTTAGGATAATTGAAGTCCTCCATTTTCACTACTCCAAAGTTCTTGGATCTTTCTGAAATCTTCCAAATTTTGCTCCTTTATCTTCTCCCAAGATTGACAGTCTATAATATTCATCCATAAATCACTTCTATTGCTCCTTAATTCTAATCAAATATATTCTGTCTTTGAACCTTAAAGTACGCCATCCACTTGTCGTGCTGTAACAGTACCTTTGATCTCAACTGCCAGTGCTCACTCTCCATTCTTTGCCATCCATATCTTTCCTGAATACGGCATAGCCAGGAATATTAAGTTATCAATTCTCTCTTTGATTTGAGCCAGGTTTCCATTACTGCCACTACATTATGATCCCACCTAATAATTTGTGCTTGCAGCTTGCCAACTTACTAACCATGCCCTGTGCATCTCCGTTAATGCACTCAAAACACATCCTAGCCTGCTTGACATTCCCTCTCCATTTGATAACCCCAAATTCTCAACTACTCTTAATTCTAATACTGTTTCTTTTATTTGTTCATGTATGTGTCAGTGGCAAAGTCAGCATTTGTTGCCCATCTCCAATTGCTTTTATTTAATGTGGTGGTGAACCACCTGAAGGCAATATGGTGTAGGTACACCCTCGATGCTGTTAGAGAGGGAGTTCCAGGAATTTGACTTTGCAACTGTGAGACGGTGCTATACTTCCAAGTTAGTATGATGTGTCACTTGGAGGACACTTGCAGGTGGTGGTGTTTCCATGTGCTGGCTGCTCTTGTTCTTCTAGATGTAGTTATAAGTTTAGAAGGTGTTATCAGATGGAGCTTTTTGGCGAATTGCTGTAGTCTTTGTGTAGATGGTACATTTTGCTAGCATAGTATGCCAGGGGTAGAGGGTGTGAATGTTTGGGCTGGTTGTTTTATCCCCCATAGTGTTGAGCTTCTTGAGTGTTATTGGAGGTCCCAGGCAGAAATTGGCTGGATTGGATTGTCTGTACCAGCCCGCTGTGCACTATATTTCTCCTTTGGCCCTGCATGTTGGACCCTGGACTGGTCTCTCCAGATCTCCAGGGGTCTCCAGACGTCTATTGAGCCATAGATTACTAGCTTTGATGCTGTACTCTTTAACTGCATGCTGGAACTCTGACTACAATATTCTTCCTTCCTAAGTGGCTCATTTCAACATGGACCATGACTTTTGGATCTTCTCCTTCCCCTCCCCTCCCCCACTTGAATGTTCTTCGCTCATTTCTTGATTCATTTTATCCTGGCATCAGTGAAGTAACACACCATGCAAGACTCGCATCTATTGGGCATTGTTGGTTAATGCAAGTTATTGTGGTTGGCAATCGCTGCTATGCACTCTTGTGGTTGATCAATAGCAGCTGAAATAAACTGTGCGTGGCGATTACGAAGCAAACTCTCAATGATTGTTACAACATGTTGTGTTCAGTGATTACTGGAGAAAACTCTGTTAGTGAATCACAAGTACGATATGTGTCAGCTTGCCTCAGGAATAGATCTTTCACCGATATTTCAGTACACAACTGAGAGAGTGCTATGTTTGAGGATGTGCTGTATTCAGATGATGTTTGTTCAGTCAGCTCTAAAATCTCCCTTGGCACTGTTTAATAAAGAGCAGGAGAGGTACCCCGATCAAGAGCTTCACCAAAGGTTTAACTGATTATCAATTTCATTGGTTTGGGGGATCTTACTCCGTGTAAAATTTGTTGTCATATTTTCCTACATCAGTGACTGCACTTCAAAATTAGTTGATTGATTATGAAAGACTTTATGATATCCAGAGAACTTGAAGGGACTATATTGGTGCAAGATTTGTATTTATTTTGTGACTCAGTTCCTCTGCACTGTGTAATCATGGTTAGTTTAACACACTATACTGGGTAGTGACTTATTGGTCCGGTATTGTACTGGCTGTTCATTGATTATTATAGAAGTTCCACTGGTGATCTCAGATTATGTTTTACGGCCTAAGAACTAATCACTGTAATCTAGTACAGCTAAAGCTGTACCTACGTATTAAATATCAAAGGCAGGAGACTATAGACAGAAGTAAGTAGAATCACCAGCCATGAATCACAGCTAAATACTCTCGCCCCACCCCATTCATTTCAGAATTTATAATTAGTGGGAGGAAAAGGAGGTTTAACATTCGCATTGTGAATTATAGTGGAACCCAGCAGACGGGTGCAAAACAAGGCTAAAGTGTTTATAAGCATCTTCAGCTGGAGATGCAGAGTGAAAAATTCTACTTAGTCTCTTACCAAAATTCCCTCTGGTCAAAGGTGACTGTGGGCTCCCGAAATTGGAAGCATTCCCCGTCCCTGCTGATGTATTACTGGCGGGATGATATTATTTCACCAGTTTCGTATCATACGGCAGGCGGGAATACTTAAAAATCGGGAGGTCATCCGCGCAATTCAAATTTTATTTAATTAGGTATTCAGGTAATTAATAACCCCACTGACTGCAAACATATTATTGCTGACACAACGTATTCTTGCAGAGTCTATTTTACCTTATGTGAGTTTCCATTTTTTTAATAAGGAAGCTTGTTAGGGCAGTTAAAATGATCAGCCGAGGCCCAAGTCTCATCCTAGAAGTTCAGATTTCTGTAACTGCTGGGAGTGCTTCTTTCAAGGTGCAGAATTTCCATTGGAAACTTATATTAATTAGTGGCCTTTTATCTGCCTGCAGAGTGCTCGTTGAGTGTTGTATGTATTTCTTGTCCTTCACCCTAGGCATTAAAGTAACTGGGGAAATGGGCATTGTGGTCTTGGTGGGAGACCCGGCATCTAGTGAAGAGGAGGAGGAGTGTGAGGAGGAAGAAGGGCAGAGCGGGAGTTCCAGGATGCACTGTTGGTGCATGATGGGACCAGAACAGTGCTAGATCCCACCTTCACTTCAATTGAGACTCATAAGTGGCCAAATATTGGGTATTTAAAGGGTGTTTCCCAAAACTGCACACAGTACTCCAGATGTGATTTCACAAAAACCTGTCAATTGCATCAAGGCTACTTTATTCCTGTACTGCAATCCCTTTATAATAAAGGCCAACATGCCGCTTGCCCTCCTAATTGCTTGTTGAATCATCTTACAGTAGTGTCCTCAGTCCAGCTATCTTCAACTGGTGGTTTGGTAGCGCAGTGGTTATCACTGTTGCTTCACAGCGCCAGGGTCCCAGGTTCGATTCTCGGCTTGGGCACTGCCAGTGTGGAGTCTGCACGTTCTCCCCTTGTCTGCGTGGGTTTCCCAGGGTGCTCCGGTTTCCTCCCACAAGTCCTGAAAGACGTGCTGTTCAGTAATTTGGAGATTCTGAATTCTCCCTCTGTGTACCCGAAAAGGCGCCGGACTGTGGCCACTAGGGTCTTTTCACAGTACCTTCATTGCAGTGTCAATGTAAGCCTACTTGTGACAATAATAAAAATTATCATTATCAACTGTATCATCGATGAATTTCCTTCCATCATAACAACAACTTGCATTTATATAACTCCTTTACAGTATTAAAATGTCCCAAAGTGCTTTTCGGCAGTGTTATGAAACAGTATTTGACACCGAGTCACATAAGGAGGCATTAGGCTAGATCAGCAAAAGCTTCATTAAAGTAATGGATTTTAAGGGGCCTATTCAAGGATGAAAGAGAGATGAAGAGGTGGAGATAAATAGGGAGAAAATTCCTCAGCATAGGGCTTAAGCGACTGCAGGCTTGGCCGCCAATTGGTGGAGTGATAAAAATTGGGAGTGCTAAAGAGTTCCGAATTGGTGGAATGTGGAGATCTTTTGGGGTTGTAGGGCTGAAGGAGGCTACAGAGAGAGTGAGAGGACAGAGCGTGGAGGGATTTGAAACAAGGCTGTGAATCCTAAAAGAGAGTTGTTGCTTGTAGTTCAGTAAACACAGGGATGATGGGTAAGCATGACTTGACACAAGTTTGGGCACAGGCAGCACAGATTGAACAACCTCAGGTCTGTTGAGGGTAGAATGTAGGATGCCAGTCAGGGGTGCATTGGAAAGTCTGAAGGTAACAAAGACACTGATGGGAATTTGAGCAACAAATGAACTGACAAAAGGGCAAAGTCATGCAATGTTATGGAGGTGAAAATAGCGATTTTAGCAATGGTTTGGATGTCTGGTGGGAAGTTTATCTCGGGATCAAATACAACACTAAGAGTACAGTCTGATGGTTGGGTCTCTAACAGCTACCAGGATAAAGAATGGAGTCAGTGGCTAGAGAGTGACATGAACCAAAGGCAATGACTTATGCTTTCCCAATACTTAATTGGAGGAAATTTCTGTTTGTTGGGCAAGCAATCAGGAAATTTAGAGACTGAGGACAGATCAAGAGAGATGAAGGTGCGCTGGAGCAGGATATCGTCAGCATACATGTGAAAAGTACTGATTCCGTGACTCTGGATGATGTCACTGAGGGGCAGTATATAGATGAATAACAAGAGGGAGCTTAGGAACGGATCCTTGGGAATACCAAAAGTCATGGTTTGGGAAGGGACTGGAGTGGGAAGAAAATTTATTGCGGGTGGTTCTCTGGCTATGACAGATTCAGCTAAAGGCTGCAGACAAGTCGAACAGAGATAGTTGCAGCCAACAAGGATGTTGTTTGTGACTTTGGTAAGTTGTTTCCGTTGCCCTCTCACCCGTCTCCACAGAGACGGCTCAAGCTAGGGATTGATGGGAATGTCACCATTTGTCTGGATAGCTGAACCTGCAATGACAAAAAATAAATTCAACATTTTCCAAGAGAGACCTTGATCTGCTCCTCTGCCACCGGAAACAATACCCACCCTTCCATCATGGACAAACTGTGGCTGCTGCAACGGTGAATGAAAAATATGAAGATTGTCACTTTGGTGAAGAAGCAAAGAGTTATCATGGTACCATCACCCGGTAAGATTCAGAGACTTCAGCACAGGAGGGAAGAAATGAGGAAGAAATTGGGGACCTTGATTGGACATTTGATAAACTATTCAAAATCGTACAGGATCTGGACAGTGTAGATAGGGATAAGCTGTTCCCACTGGTGGACGGATCTAGAACGAGAGGGCAGATTTAAGATTATTGGCAAAAGAAGGGGCTGCCTGAGAGTGTGGTGGAGGAAGGTTCAATTGAGGCAGTCGAGAGGGAATTGGATTATTGTCTGAAAAGAAAGAACCTGCAGGGTTATGGGGAGATGAGGGAGAGGCAATGGGTGACTTGCTCATTTGGAGATTAGGTGGTGGGCTGAAGAACCCCCTTCTGTGCTGTAACAATTCTATGATTTTCTGTGAAAGTCGCAGTTTTCACAATCTCTAACCAGTGGCAGTTTACATAAAGTCTCACTAGGCTGTAGGGTCTGGTGAATTGTGGGATTGGAAACAAGTGAAGGAACCTCATACTCTCGATGCCATTGGTACGTGGCTGTATTTACTGGCTGTAATTGGAATGCACTTAGACCAGCTAATCAACTTGACGTCATGGATCAAATAAAGCAAGATTCTGTACAATTACATTTGTGACCTTCAATGTTATGGGTTCACACAGAATAAACCTTGACTATCTCAACTGATTGCTGCTTAACATGCCTCACTGCAATTGACCATCATTTAATGGCATGTTTTAATGAATTTTAGGTTGGACAGGTATGTGTTGATGCTTGAGTGGTCCCTAAATGATAGATGCTTCACCACCATGACAAAACTGTCTGCAACAAACTTGACTTTTCTACAGGTAGATAATTCATGGACCAGCACAAAATTGAATTACCCCTTTAGGTGGAGATGACCAAAGCAGAGTCCACAGAAAAGACAGAATAGAAAAGGGAGGAGGTGTACAACTTTACATGACAGAGACCCCTATGAGGTGAAAGTAATGATGTGGAGATGCCGGCGTTGGACTGGAGTGAGGAAGGAGCAGGGCTCCGAAAGCTAGTGTTTGAAGCAAACATGTTGGACTTTAACCTGGTGTTGTAAGACGTCTTACAGGTAAAAGTAAAATATTGCCTGAGAAAGTAAAAACTTCCAATGAAATATTTAAGGTGGGTAGTGAGACAATGTCACCAAGGGTTTGCCAGCTGAAAATGAAGAGGACAGACAACTTGAGGACGAGGGAAGCCATTATATCTGCCAATATATTGAAATGGAAGTTCAGACACCCCTGGGTGATAGTGACCACGGCAGAAAAATGTTCCGATTTATGATAGGTTTCTACAAGCAGCACGGTAGCATTGTGGATAGCACAATTGCTTCACAGCTCCAGGGTCCCAGGTTCAATTCCGGCTTGGGTCACTGTCTGTGTGGAGTCTGCACATCCTCCCCGTGTGTGCGTGGGTTTCCTCCGGGTGCTCCGGTTTCCTCCCACAGTCCAAAGATGTGCAGATTAGGTGGATTGGCCATGATAAATTGCCCTTAGTGTCTAAAATTGCCCTTAGTGTTGGGTGGGGTTACTGGGTTATGGGGATAGGGTGGAGGTGTTGACCTTGGGTAGGGTGCTCTTTCCAAGAACTGGTGCAGACTCGATGGGCCGAATGGCCTCCTTCTGCACTGTAAATTCTATGATAAAAAGGCACGAGGAAAGAGTGGAAAGCTGTACTGAGGAGAATATAAGACAAGTGGACACCATAGATGAGTAAATACAGTCTCAAAGAATGACCCTAGATAGATTAATGAACCAATCCAACATGAAATTGCAAAAGAAAAAATATAATTTCACAAAGCCTGCAGAGAAAGGCAAAGAGTAAAATGGATCAAATACGGGAAATTTGTATAAATACTAATGGTGAGCACTACAGCAAGGCAGTTTTCCAGTACATTGACAGTAAGATGACAGGAAATGAGCAGCTCATAAAAGTGCCAATGGGCGTGAAAGAGTGCAGGAGCACAGGATGATTGATGAACAAATACTTCCTCAAAATGTTAATGTCTCACATTACTGGGCAAAGTCCAGGCAGATGTGTAGACTTTCACATCGAAACAAGATTAACAAAAACCTGGATATGGATAATATCTATCCCAGCACCTGAGGAGAGATTAGGAGTGAAATGGATAAAACTCGAAAACGGACATGGAGACAGTGGTGACTCCATATCCCTTCATGGTGGTGCAGGAAGCATGTTAAATTTGTGCTTCCTGCTGATTTTAATGATAGCTACATGCAGCCAAAATTAACCATGCTGTTTATTTGCTGCATGCATAAAAAGGGGCCCAATATCATGATTGACAAGTGCTTTTTAAAGCCGGCAATCAGATTCTCCTACTCAGCGCTCTCCCCTATGCTCTCCTTCTCCAGACAGTCCTTCCCCACTCTCACCTCCAGGACGTCCATCTCGATGTACTCCTTCCCGTTCTCGCCTCCTCGGCAGTTTCCTCATTTGTGCTCTGCTCCAGGCTCACATTTGCCACATAATTAGTTGTTCTGTGGCTGGAGTTAATTCAGAGACAGAGCTTTCTTATGCTTATTCGCTGACTTGTACTGTATCTAACTAGAGAGTGGTTGTCTAAACTGGAAAGTTTTCCATTATACAAAGCTATAAGTGTTCACTCTTTGGAACTTAGCACAAAAAAAGAATTGGCCGGGATTCTCCCTTTTGGGGACTAAGTCCCCACGCCCGCCGGAAAACGGGCGAGAATCACTCCGGGCTTTTTCCTCGAAAGTCCAGCGTGATTCTCCGTTTTCCACTGGGCTAGCGGGGCCCCGGCATGCGTCCTGCAGCTCTGGCTGCCGGCAGGGCTCTGCTGTCCAGACCGCACGACTGCACATGCGCACGGCGGCTGCAAGCAGGTCCGCGCATGCGTGCGGCGGCCCACCTTGGCGCAGGCGCCGTCGACATGGCGGGGCCGCACAGTGGGCTCGCGCGGAGTAAGGTAGCCCCCCCCCCCCCCCCCCCAGATCATGATGGCCCGCCTATCGGTGGCCCCTGAAAGCGGGCCTGGTCACCGCTGAGGCCCCACCCCCCGGAGTCAGATAACCCCCGCCCCCCACCAGGGCTGCCATCGCGGCCGCGGGTCCGAGCTCCCGCTGGATGGTACCAGATGTAAACCACACCAGCAGGAGTTTGGCGGGTCGATCGCGGAGAATCGTTGCGGGGGCCTGTTCCAACGGCCCCCCGACCGGCGCCGTGTGCGTGCTCACGACTGGCGGATCTGCAGAAGCGCTGTCGCGCCGGATTTCTGGAGTGAACGGTTCGTCTCCCCCCACACGCCGAGCGCGATTCCAGCGCGAAGGGTCGGAGAATCCTGCCCATAGTTCTTACTAATTTCAGCTTAGAATTAAAAGTCCAATATCAACGTACATACTGAACGGTTGCTCTCCAATAAAAGACTGGATCATGATTCTGGCTTGATCTTGAGATTCACTAAATGTAAACAAATGGTGCAATTCTCCGGCCTCGTTTCACTTGAGCTAGACTGCCGAGGCCTCTGGCCGTGAGGCTGAAGGCTATTGTGAATAGTGGGAGATGCCAAAAACGAGAACTGCCTCAGGGGCCAAACAATTTGCCATGGAACCGGCCCGCTCCCATAGGCGATCCCCAGATTCGCCCAGCGCCCAAACCCATCTGTTGGAGGGGTCCTTGAGCCCCCTCGCACCCTACCACATTCCAGCAGGGCACCTCTAGCTTGGGCAAAATGCCAGCTTGGCACCTCCGCACTGCCAGCCAGAATGGCACCCAGGTGGCACTGCCAGGGTGCCCAGGTCACACTGTCAGGGAACCAGTTGGCAGTACCAAGGCGCTTGGGTGGCATCAGCAGTGCCATGGTTCCAGCCTGGGCCAAAGGCCTCCGAACGCCTGGGAGACCCCACCAAGTGCCGGTACGCCTGGTTGTCATTTGTGGGGACCAGTAGCAATCAGTGCTTGGTTCTGTGAGGCCTATAGATGCCGGGCAGCCATTCAATCCGGTGTCAGCGTGGCTAAGCGGGTTTTTAAACTCACTTAACCGAGCAAGATCATGAGGCATAACGACCATCGGGAATCCCGGGAGAGGCCTGGCCATGTCGCACCCCGATTCCGGTGGGGCGCAGCCGATAAATTGTGCCCAGAATCTTGCTATTCATAACAGTGATAGCTACATCTATTAGAAAAGGATTCATTAGAAAGCGTTTCTGGATTCCTGCATTCTCCCACACACTGCTCTGAACTTTATGCTATTATAAGAATATCCTGGTGATTTGGGTTGAGTGTCTCTCTCATTAATCTCGAAGCAAGGATACAAGGAGGAGTTTTAATTAAATAGAACAATCTATAGCATTCTATAACAGTTCTCTCAGCCATGAAAGACATCTAGAGGTTACAAGCATAGAAATTACTTTACTTGTGATCCTGGCATCAAATGCTTCCAATAAATGGATTAACCGGAAATGGCAACATGGTAGCAATGGACTAATAATTCAGAGGGCTGGACTAATACTGGACTGGGCGGCACAGTAGCACAGTGGGTAACACTGCTGCTTCACAGCGCCAGGGTCCCAAGTTCGATTCCCGGCTTGGGTCACTGTCTGTGCGGAGTCTGCACGTTCTCCCTGTGTCTGCATAGGTTTCCTCCGGGTGCTCCGGTTTCCTCCCACAACTCCTAAAAGACATGCTGTTAGATGAATTGGGCATTCTGAATTCTCCCGTTGTGTACCCGAACAGGTGCCGGAATGTGGCGAATAGGGGCTTTTGACAGTAACTTTATTGCAGTGTTAATGTAAGCCTACTTGTGACAATAAAGATTATTATTTATCACTAAAAGATTTGTTTCTTAGGGGTCGGTTTGCAGGATTGAAGGAGCTGGAAGCGAAGTATGGACTGGAGCAGGGGGAAATGTTGAGATATATGCAGGTTTGAGATATTGCAAGAAAGGAGATACAGAGCTTCCCGGTGGAGCCAGCCTCCACATTGCTGGAGGAGGTGCTGATGCCAGGGGGACTGGAGAAGGGGGTAGTGCCAGCGGTCTACAGAGCTATTTTGGAGGAGGAGAAGGCACCGCTGGAAGGGATCAAAGCAAATTGGGAGGAAGAGTTGGGAGAGGATATGGAAGAGGGGTTCTGTTGTGAGGTGCTCCGGAGAGTGAATGCCTCCACCTCGTGCGCGAGGTTGGGGCTGATACAGCTGAAGGTGGTATACAGAGCACACCTCACGAGGGTGAGGATGAGCCGATTCTTTGAAGGAGTAGAAGATGTGTGTGAATGTTGCTGGGGGGGGGGGGGCCGCTAACCACGTTCATATGTTTTGGTCCTGTCCCAAAGCTGGAGGATTACTGGTAGGTTTTTAGGATAATTTCTAAAGTGGTGCACGTGAAACTGGACCCGGGCCCCCGGGAGGCCATATTCGGGGTGTCGGACCAGCCAGGGTTGGAAACGGGTGCGGAGGCAGATGTTGTAGCCTTCGCCTCATTGATCGCCCGAAGGCGGATCCTGCTGGGATGGAGAGCAGCCTCTCCACCCTGTGCCCTGGTGTGGCGGGGGGGGACCTGTTGGAATTCTTGACTCATGAGACGGGTTAGTTTGAACTGAGGGGAATGATGGAGGGGTTCTATAATTCATGGGCATTATTCATTATGCACGTTCAAGAACTGGATAAAATTGAACATTAGTTGGGGGGGGGGGCTGGGGGGCTAGGGTGAAGGGTCAATGGGTGTTAATAGGGGCTATGGGGGATTCATGATTCCTTTTTGTCAATTGCCTATGTGAACATGTGGGTGAAAGTTTTGGGTTTGGGGGGAGGATGGGATCGTTGTTATTGATATGGGGATTGACATATTTGTTACTGATTATTGTTTATTGTTGGTGGGTGTAAATTGGTGAAAAAATGCAAAAAAGGAGGAGAATAAAGAAATATTTTTTTACAAGATTATTATTAATTATTTAATACTCTGACAACATGTGTTCAAATCCCACCATGGACCTGGTGGAATTTAAAAATACATTTATTTGAGTAAATTTTGAATTAAACAAGTTTAGTCTCAGTAACAGTGACTGTGAAACTATTGAATTGTCGCAAATACAAATGTCCTTTATGGAAGTCGGTCCGCAATTCTTAGCCAGTTTGATATAACCTGTGACTCCTGACACAGAACAATGAGGTTAACTCTGAAATAACCTCGCAAACCACAAATTTGTATCAAGCCACTGGACAAAATTACGCCTCAGGGGGAGACTTCCGGTGGTGACATGGAGGAGGAGGTCACATGTTCGGTAGCTCCCACCAGAGTCCTCAGTTTTTGGCCTTTATCACCCAATTCTTGGGGAGAATTTGATTGGAAACCTCTCCCAATGGAAAGTTGATTATGAAAGGATGTCTAAAAGCCAAAGAAAGAATACTATAAAGAAAGTTGTGGCCGCTTGTCCATCAGCAGGGTCGGGTCCAGTGAGGAAAGATGGTGGAGGTGAGCTCTCTGGGTGGGGCCGCTCTGGTGATAATGGAAGTGCTGGCGGAGTTGCTGGCAGCTGAATTTGAGAAGCCATTCAGCAAGCATTTTGAGTGGCTTGGTAGGGAAATGCTGGAAAGTTTTAAACAGTCGGTGGAGGACTCGTTGGCCCCGAAGAGGGAGGTGATTGGGAAGAGGTCAGAGACAGTGCGGGAGCATGGTGAGCTGTTGAAGGCGGTGGAGGCAGCGCTCTCGAGAAACAGTGAACAGCTCGCTTCTTTGGAAGCCAAGCTGTTGAAGGTGGCGGACAGTAACAAGAGCAAAGGTCGAGGATCTGAAAAACAGGTCTCAGTGGCTGAACTTGCAGATCGTGGGGCTGCCTGAGGGTATGGAGGGCATGAGGCCAATGCAGTACTTTTCAGCAATGTTTGGGAAGCTGTTGAGGGAGAAGGAAGAACCCTCCCCCTTCAAGCTGGATTGGGCCCATCGATCGCTCCGGCCAAAGCCACGGGCTAACGAGCAACCGAGAGCTGTTACAGTTGCTTCCACAGCTACCAGATGAAGAAGAAGGTGCTGTGATGGGCTAAACAGAACCATAAGGTGAGGTGGGAAGGCAGTGGTATTCACATCTACCAAGATGTCACGATGGAGTTGGGGGGAAAGCGGATGGCCTTCAACAAGGTGATGGCAGAACTTTCCAAAAGTGGAGTGTGTTTGGAGTGGTCTACCCAGCAGTGTCACGCACACCTCGAGGGATCAATTCTTCATGATGGAGGCATTTGTAAAGACTGAGGGTTTTGGATTGAACTGAGAATGGTGGAAGAGAGACTTTGTTCTGAAAAAGGAGGGATGTTGGAGGGCTTTGTGTTTTGTGGTTTCTTTATTGTAACTGGGACCTTGTAATTTCTTTGTCTTTGGGTTTTGTTAATCGTTAATTGAAAATGTTTTGGGGGACTGTTCAATAGATACATAGATTGGGTTGCTTCTCCCCTTTTTCCGTTTGTGGTTTATAGGGGCAGGTATGGGCATAAAGAAATGGGGAGGGGGGACTATGGCATTTGGAAGGATGGGGTGGACATGGAGGGTCTATTGTTTTACTGTTGATGTTTGGGTGAGGGGGACTCTGGTGGTAGGGGGTTACCCTGCTAGCAAACTGCAGTTAGCTACTAAACGGGAGTGAGGTGGGGAAGGGGCTGGGAATTGTTGATCCTGTTTGTACAGGTTTTGGAGTGCCTAGGAGGTGTGAATGTTAGAGGGATGGGGATGGGGGAAGCAAGAGCGACTTCAAGAGAAAGGGGGAGGGGTAGTTTGCTGACGGTGACTGGGGGTTGTTTTTTGTTCCATCTGATGGGTGGGGCAGGTGCCACCTTGGGCAGGGACTGCAGGTTGGGGAATGTTGGGGGGACCAGTGAATCCCCCATAGGGGTGATGGCTGACCCAAGGGGAAGGGGGTGAGAGACCCCTGACTTGGTTGGTGACGTGGAAGATGGGGGGGTTGGGGGGGGGGGGGGGGGCAGTAAAACGGCCGAGAGTTTTTGCTCTTCTGAGGAACTTGAGGGCCCGATGTGGTCTGTTGCTGGAGACTCACTTACGGTTGAAGGACCAGGTAACACATCGTAAGGGCTGGGTAATTCAGGTGCTTTATTTGGGTTTTGACAGTAGGGCCTGTGGGGTGGCAATCCTGATCAATAAAAGAGTCCGGTTCAAGATGCAGAAGTTGATGGCAGATCACGAAGATAGATATGTTATGGTCTTGGGGGTGTTGGAGGGAAAGTCGGTAGTGTTGGTCAATGTCTACGAACCAAAATGCGATGTTAAAGATTTTGTGAAGCGGGTGTTGGCGACTATCCCAGATATGGACACACATCAGTTGATCCTGGGGTGGTATTGGAATACGGTGTTGGGTCTTGGATCCGTGAGTTAACCGTTCCAAGGCAAAGTCTTTGTCATGGGGGGGGGGGGGGGGGGGGGGGGGGGGGGGGGGTTTATGAGGGAGATGGGTGGGGCGGCCCCATGGAGAGTTCTACCCTGGGGCAAGGAGCTCTCTTTCTTCTCGCTGATGCATAAGGTCTATTCACGTGTCACTTTTTTAATTGTGGAATGTTCCCTGTTGCCGGAGAGCAGAATATTTGTTCATTGTGATTTCAGATCCTGCCCTGCAGCTGGTAGATGTGGTGCTGGAGAGAGGTCCGGCCAATGGCCGTCCTGGGGCTTGGGTGTCGGGCTGTTAGTGGATCTGGGGTTTTGTGTGAAGCTGGCAAAGGCAATTGGTGAGCATGTCGGGTTTAATAAGAACGGGAGGTCTCGCCTTCGGTGTTATGGGAGCCGTTGAAGGCGGCGGTATGAGGAGAGATAATTGTATATAAAGCACAGATGGATAGGGAGGCAAGCGAGGAGTGGCAGCAGCTGGTGGTTGGAGGTTGACAGTAGATATGTGGAGCGCCCACTCCGGAGCTATTTGCTAGTAGGAAGGTATTGCAGACGCCGGTTCACGTGCTGACCACGGATTAGTTGGCACGTCAGCTGCAGCATGCAAAGGGGATGATGTACGAATATGGGGAGAAGGCAAACCGGTTGTTGGCTGGCCAGTTGAGACAGCAGGCAGCTTCCTGAGAGATTGTTCAGGTGTGGGATATGGGAGGTGGGCTGGTGGCTACGCCTGAGAAGGTGAATGCAGCGTTTGAGGCGTTCTATGAGAGGCTGTATAGGTCGGACCATCGGAGGATGCGTTAGACATGGGAGAGTTTTTGGAGGGGTTGGAGTGTGCCACATTGGAGGACGAGGATTGGGAAGGGTGAGAGGACCACTGGGGTCGGAGGAAGTTCGGAAGGAAATCGGAAATATGTAGACGGGTAAGGTGCTGGGGCCAGCTGGGTTCCGGTGGAATTTTATAAAAGGTTTGCCGACCGGCTGCATCCATTATCAGTGGAGTCAATGGATCAGGGGTCGCTCCTGGAGACCATGATGCAGTCATCTATTTCGCTCCTTCTGAAAAATGAGAAGGACCGTTAGAATGTGGGGCGCATCAGCTAATTTTGTTACTGAATGTTAATGCAAAGATCCTGGCAACGGTGTTGCCGCTCAGCTTAGAGGAGTGTCTCCTGAGCATTGTTGTGGAGTATCAAACAGGGTTTGTGAAGGGTAGGTGGTTGTCCTCTAATGGACATTGAATATGATCCAATCCCCACAAGAGGCAGGGAACAGGAGATCATTGTGGGGTTGGATGTGGAAAAGGCCTTGGATAGAGTTGAGAGGAAGTTATTTTTGCGGTTTTGGAGCAGTTTGGGATTGGGCTCAAGTTTGTCTCGTGGGTGGAACTGTTTTACATGGAACCTAAGGCTATTGTTCGCACGCATAATATGAACTCCAAATATTTTCAGCTGTATAGGGGAACTAGGCAGGTGTGCTCCATGTCCCCTCTCTTATTTGCGTTGGCGATGGAGCCTTGGCCATTGCATTGAGGAATTTGGGTGAGTGGCGGGGGAAAGTGAGGGGTGGGGGGAATTGGAACAGGGGGATGGGATTCTCCGTTGCCCAACGCTGAAATTGCGATCGGGCGGAGAATCGGCTCTGACGCCGAGATTGGGGCCGCCGCTGGTTTGACGCCGGTCAGCCATGATATGCCCCTTCTGAAATGGCATCATCGTGATGCGCGGCGCGCCATTGCAACGGCATTGGCGCATCATCGGCAGGCCCACCCGCGATGCTCCGCCCCGATGGGCCGAGTTCCTGATGGTGCAGACCACGTGTGGTCCCACAAATCGTGAAGCCGGCGTGGCGTCTGCGGACTGTGGCCAGCGTGTCACACTCGGCCAGGATCCGTGCTGCTGGCTGGGGAGCTTCTGCTGGGGCGGGGAACTGTTGGGGGGTGGTCAGAGGGCAGTCAGGGGGTGGGCTGTGAGGTCACGGATGGCGGGTTGGGTCCGCGCACGGCCGGCGCCATGTTGTCCATGGGATGGAGGATTATGACAACATGCACTGCGATGAGCTCTGGTGCTCCACATCGCTTGACGACATCGGACACCTGCAGTGTTACTGACAACCCAGGGCCCACACCACATTGTGCGGCAGATATGTATCACAGAGGATGCTGCAGGCAAGGGGGTGGAGGAGGTGTGTGGGGTTGGGATGCGGTGTCCGTTCCTTTGGCCAGTCCCCCCCACCGTTTAGTTGGTGAATCTGGAGGCGACCAGAGCGTCCCGTGCACATTGGCCCTGCGGATATATCATGCGGCCTCCCGTGCCTGCCTGTGCTTTATGTCCTGCCATCCTTCCTCTCCTCTGCATTCTCCTCGTTGGACGATGATTGGCATTCCTCCTCCTCCAGCATATTGCCCCTCTGTTGCGTGATGTTGTGGAGGACGCAGAAAGCCGCCATTATGCGGGCGACTCTCTCAGCATCATTCTGGAGGGCCCCTACAGAGCGGTCCAGGTACATGAACCGCATCTTCAGGAGGTCGAAGCACCGCTCGATCACACCTCTGCATGTGCATCGTTGTAGCGGGCCTCTGCGTCGGTCTGTGGCCTCCAGATAGGTGTCATCAGTCACGGCCGCAGTGGATAACTACTGTCACCTACAACCCCGTCACGTAAATGTTCGGGGCACCATCACCTTGACGGCCAGCGGAAATGGATGTCCTCCCCCATTCCACCGCGGTGCCAGGTATGCCATGATCTGCCAAATATGTCGCACTGCCTTGCTGCTCAATAGGAGTCTTCAACGGTTGTGTTTGGCAGCTCTTCGAATGACAGGCGCTGCCTCCTTGGCACCTCCTCTTTCTCGGCCTGTTGGGTGGCTCGCTCTCCATCCTAGATGGCTGCCCCTGTTTCTCTACGGCACACTCTGCTGCTGCAGCTTCCTCCTCCACCTCAAGGAGCGGCAGATCGTACAGCCACAGAGCACCCCCCAGGGCAGCGGTGACTAGCAGGAAGGACACCATTGCTGATTGGATTCCAACATGCATTGTCTGCAGAGCGTGAAATACCAACATGTTAGCATGGTGCGCACCCCCATGCCCAACCAGGTTCACTGGGCCACATGCTGCCCCTGGTCGACACTGCGGGCTCCACCCTTGCATGTTCACCCCCAATCCCGGCACCCCTGGCCCCATTGGTGGCCGGCACCTGTCCCTGAAGGCAGGGGTATCGTCGGCTGGTACTGCCCTTGCCAGCGGTATGTTCCACGGCCCCTGTCTGGCACACCCTTCGGGACTACAGTAGGCGTTGCCCAGGCGTGCCGCCTGATGCCCCGCCAGCGAATGGCGGCCAGATGGGGGGGTATGGTGGAGGGTGGGGTGTGGGGGTGGTGGGGTGGTGGTACCCATATGGCCGGTGTCACTCTGCAGAACCAGGAGCTGATGTGGGTGGTTAGTAAGGTGCGCAACAAGATGGCTGCCTTGCAGGCCACGGCAATGGCAGTCAGTGCCTGGACACTGCCCCAGTCCTGTGTGTGTGTGGGGGCGGGGGGGGGGGGGGGGGCGGGGTGTCACAAGTAGGCTTATATTACCGTTGCAATGAAGTTACTGTGAAAATTCCCTAGTCGCTACACTCTGGCGCCTGTTCGGGTACACTGAGGGAGAATTCAGAATGTCCAATTAATCTAACAGCACGTCTTTCGTGACTTGTGGGAGAAAACAGGAGCACCCGGAGGAAACCCACGGAGACACAGGGAGAATGCGTAGACTCTACACAGACAGTGACCCAAGCCAGGAATCGAACCCAGGTCCCTGAGGCTGTGAAACAGCAGTGCTAACCTGTGCTGCATTGCAAGCAGTGTCTACTGTACAAGCATTCCGGACCGCATTGACGCCGCTGGCGATGTGACAGAGAATTGCGATTTGCCGTGACTTTGGCATTGGAACATGTTCTCCGCCCAATCACGTTTCACGATTTTGACGTAAGCCAATGGAAAATCCCACTCCCATATGTTTGACTGGATGGCAGGTTTTGGGCTGGGTGGATAACGAGTTGGACGGTGTGGGGGACTTGTTTCTGGAGGGGCAGTTCTTGAGCCTGGAGGAGCTGTAAGAGAAGCTCGGGTTTTCACAGGCGGGAAGTTTTAGATATCTGCTGGTAAGGGACTTTGCAAGGAAGGTTTTCCTGCCCTTTCCGGTAGAACCACCGTCCTAACTGTTTGAAAGAGTTTTGATGCCCGTGAGGTTGAAAGAGAGGAGTACCTCAGGAATTACCAGGAGGATAATGGCAGAGGATACCTTTCCCCTGGTGATGATTAAGGCCAAGTGGGAGGAGGAGCTGGGTGTCGCATTAAAGGTGGGGGTGGTGTGAGGCCTTGCATAGGGTGAAGGCCACTTCATCGTACGTGAGACTGGGGTTGATACAGCTGAAGGTGGTACACCGGGCATACTTAACTGGGGCTATGTTGAGTCGGTTGTTTGAAGGGGTTTAAGATAAGTGTGAGCAGTTTGGGAGGGGCCCGGTAAACCATGTGCATGCGTTCTGGGTGTGTCCTCAGTCGACGAGATTTTGGGTCTCTTTCTTCAGCACCATGTCTGAGATTTTATGGAGGGATTTGGAGCCCAGTCCCCAAGTGGCCATATTTGGGGTATCAGACCTGCCGGTGTTGCAGACTGGTACGGATGTCTTAGCCTTTGCCTCGTTGATCGCTCGGAGGCAGGTTCTGTTGGGAGTGGAGGTCAGCTTCTCCACCCAGTGCCTCAGTGTGGCTGGGGGATCTCATGGAGTTCTTGCGTCTCAAGAAAATTAAACACACATTAAGGGGTGCAATTGAGGGGTTTTACAAAAGATGGCGGCCTTTTATTGTGTTCCTTGAGGAGCTAGTCACCGTCAACTGTTAAGGGGGGTAGGGGTTGATGCTGCTGTGTTTGATTGTTTGTTTTGTTTTATGGTTTTGTATTTACTAAAAATTGTTTAATAAAAATATAATTTTAAAAAAATGACACCTCAAGGACAATAAACAAATGTACGCCGTTAAATGGCTGGAATTCTCCGGCCATTTGCTGGGAACGGGATTCTCTGGTCCTGGAGTGCACCCCTGCTGTGGGTTCCCCAGCGGCCTGGGGTGGTTTCAATAGGAAATCCCATTGACGGTGGCGATGCGGGAGCAGAGAATCCCGCCTCCTGCAAAAGGTGCACCACCACACCAAGGAACATGTGGCTGGGAAGCCGGAGAATCCAGCCCATGGCCGGGATTCTGCGATTTCGCGGCAAAGTGTTGACGCTGGCGTCAAAACCAGCGTGAGCGTCGCCGGCGACAACAGGCCTCCAGACCCAGTAATTCTCCTGTTCTTCGGGGGCTAGAACGGTGCCAGAGTGCTGTGCGCTGCTCCAGTGGCGAAAGCCAGCCCTGCACGTCCAGCGCAGGTCCGCGCATGTGCGCAACGGCCATCTCCGCACATGCGCGTGGTTGCCGTCTCCACGCCTGCCCCCACACAACATGGCAGAGCCCTACAGGGGCTTGGTGTGGACGAACATAGACCCCCCCCCGGAATGAGCACGCCTGCCGATCGGTAGTCCCCGATCACGGGCCTGGCCACCGTGGAGGCACCCCACGGAGTCGGATACCCAGCCGCCGCAGCCAGTACGCCGTAGTCCCGCTGGGTGGGACCATATGTAAACCACGCCGGCGGGATTCGGTGACACTCAGCCCGCGAGCACAGAGAATCGCCACAGGGCCGTGGCAACTGTGTGGGTGTGATTGGCGCCAATTCGCCGGTCGCCGGAGAATCGGCAGCCCAGCATCAGAGCAGCGAGGTAGGATTCTTGCCCCCCCCTCCCCGCGGCGATTCTCTGAATGTGTTAAACAACCATATTCCAAACCTATGCGTTCTTTAACTCAGTACCATGCTTGTAGTAATGGATAGAATTCAAAGTGAAAAGTATGATTTGCTATATTTGGAGTCTCCTGATCAGCTCTGGTTCAACCAATCGTACAAAGATCAACATTGCTTATCAGATAGTAAAGGGACTTTTGCAAATATGCCATGTGTCGGGTGTCTAATTATGAAGGTGGATTAAGAAAGTCGGACTGATTTTCTTTGGAAAAGCAACTTTAACTTAAGTGAAATTTTCCAAATTGCACAGAAATTGAGGAAATTGATCCAAGCAAATTGTTCACTCCAATTAAAGGGAGCATAAGTTAACAAAAATAAGGACGTTGAGAATGAAGGGGTAATCAAATGAAACTTCTACCATCCAAGGTAGAGTTTACAGAATAAGTTATTGAAGAAGGCCAGTGAAGCAGACACTATACATGGCTTCAAGAGGAAATGGGATGCATTTCTGAGGGGAAGGGTTTTGAATGATATCAGAGCAAATTGAGTAGTCCTTTGCTCTGAGCAAGTAGATATGATCATGGTGAGCACAGTTACGAGCTGCAGCATTACTTTGTAGTGCTGATTTTCCAAACCATGCTTCTTTTGAACAGGATTTTCTATTGGGACCATGGGACCACTAAACTTACCTGATGGTGAGAAAGCAAGTAAGTAGGGCTATGAGCAATTAGAAAGGAGCAGGCTAGTTGGGAAATTTGAATTTTTCTCTGTTCACAGTAATAATTATGTTCTTATGATTTGCTGTGCATGCTTTGATCCGATCTTCCAAATATTGAAAGTGACTTTCCTATTCTCTTTCTCTTTACAGTACTGTGCTTTCGCTTCACTTTTCTTCATTCTGGTGTCAATCAGCACTTTCTGCCTCGAGACCCACGAGGCATTCAATCCGATCGTTAACAGAACAGAGATTGTAAAGAATGGAAATGAAACCCGGATGGAAATTACTCAGGAAACTGAAACAGAAGCCTTCTTAATGTACATCGAAGGAGTCTGTGTGGTATGGTTTACCTTTGAATTTCTCATGAGGATCACTTTCTGTCCCAACAAAGTGGAGTTTATCAAGAATTCTCTCAATATCATAGACTTTGTGGCTATTCTTCCCTTCTATCTGGAGGTAGGACTCAGTGCTTTGTCTTCCAAAGCTGCAAAGGATGTTCTGGGCTTCTTGAGAGTGGTCCGATTTGTCCGAATCCTGCGAATCTTCAAGCTGACCCGCCATTTTGTGGGACTGAGAGTTTTAGGACATACTTTGCGTGCAAGCACCAATGAATTCCTGCTGCTCATCATCTTCTTGGCACTTGGCGTCCTGATATTTGCCACCATGATCTACTATGCTGAGAGGATAGGTGCTAACCCCCATGACCTGAGAGCCGATAAACATACACACTTTAAAAATATTCCGATTGGATTCTGGTGGGCCGTGGTAACCATGACTACACTTGGCTATGGAGACATGTATCCTCAGACATGGTCAGGCATGTTGGTAGGAGCCCTCTGTGCTCTTTCGGGCGTGCTGACCATTGCTATGCCAGTCCCTGTCATTGTCAATAATTTTGGAATGTATTACTCCTTAGCGATGGCCAAACAAAAATTACCAAAGAAGAAAAAGAAGCATATACCGAGACCGCCCCAGCTGGGATCCCCCAATTATTGTAAATCTGGTGTAAACTCTCCACATCACAGTACACAGAGTGACACATGCCCACTCGCTCAGGAAGAGATTTTAGAAATAAACAGAGCAGGTAGGAAACCTCTTAGAGGAATGTCCATCTGACCCTCAAATGCCTCCTTTGCACCTACCCCTGATAGTCATTTTATATCCCAACCACCTTTGGGTTTCTAGAAAGGCAGCACATTTAAGCCATGCCAGTGTTTTGTAAGAAATGTCCTTTCAGTAAGCATGTTACCAAATAGGGTGCAGTCAACCCAGTAGATCCTATTTTGGGCCAAATCATTCAACATTGAGATCATTCAAAAACGTCAGCCTTTTGTGGATTCTTAGTATAATCTGTAAATTAATGACTTGTGCCAATTTTTCTTTTAGGTAAAAAGAACAAAATATGTAGACGATTTATATCCCAGAATGGCAACCGAAACCTGCATTTACCTTCAGTATTTAGCATTATTCATAGTTTACTGGTTCGTCATCTACAGGATCAAGATTGGGGGAAAACAATAATCTCTGGGTGTAAGGAAATGAAAGATTAATGAAAATTAATTCCAAATAATTACTCTGGAGCTTAGTGGCTTCTTCAGCTGCAGAAATGCTGCATGAAAATATTTCCAGGGTTAGGCTTGAAACTCCTAGAATAGTAGCATAGAGGAGTTCACAGCAAAGAATATTATTCCTGACTTTAGTTTGTCTTTCTGTGAATATATCTCTGTTGCTCTTAAAAGTCTGCCGTGTATTCTCCTTGAACTAACATAGTGCAATAGTGCAAATAATATTATATCTCTGCTACCTAATGTGAGAAGAAGCCACTTACCCTGTTGTTTCTGAGTGAATTAGCATAAAATAATTGTGCATTTTAGTACAAAAGATGTTTAACTCTTTCAATGAGAGAACTATAGTCACATAATCACATCCGATTAAGATGTTTCTAACACCTATTTTAGTATTAAAAATTTTTAGCCTAGAAATTGCTATTTGTATACTAATGGACACATTTAAAATAAACAGGTTAACACCTGCATTAAAATAGGAGTGTCAAGCAAATGCTTTAAGTGTGCGGATATCTGCTAATATCACAAACAGAAATGTCTTATTTTGCTTCAGCAAATTGTCTTTTGAGAGAAAAAGAGATATTGAAGTATAAATAGAGAGGTTAATCCTAGAATATTTGGCAATGAACTAGTCTGTAAAACAAAGGATTTGGCATTACGGTTGGCAACGTTATACAAATTTATTTATCATCTTTTTAACAGTAAAGTTAATCAATGAGCTTTAACCAATGATCATCATCATTAAAACAGCAGAGACAAGACTAAAATAAACGCAGGAAGCAATCATACCATAACACTGTCAACAGTCATTTCCATCTTATTGGCTCTACTTTCAAGTTCACTGTCTTTTGATAGTGGACCTCTCTTTAGCATGTTTTATATTTCTGGTCTGTTAAATGAATGTTTCTGTGGTGATTAGAATGTAAACTGGTATCCTGTACATTTCCACGCAGCCTATGGGTACTGCTGGGATGCTTTCGATAAAAAAATGACTTTCCACCTGTTGGAGTAAAGGCCATTGGTAATGAGAAACTTGGGTCACCTCCACTTCTAGTCGCACCCCATTAATTCAGCACCATGCACAACTCCACACTCTTTCTAACTCCTACTTCCACACCTAGTCCTGCCACAACTCATATTCACTCAAGCCTCTCTCCAGCATAATTCACCTCCCAAAGAATCCAATGTCTCATTTTGAATTCATCAAGTATATGTCTTTCTTTTTCCTCAACTGAGGATTCAACTCAGTTGAGGTGTTCTTTTTAGAAGATATTTTATTGAAGCATTTGTAATTTTCACAGTTTAAGACATTCACATCTCTTAAACAATCACATGTAAAAAAAGAAAGAAAAAAACGACCTACAGAACAACACCCCCTACTCCCCCGTTCTATTCCCTAGCTGCCTGTAAACTGTATTCTCTGTCCCGTTGTAACATTGCCATGCCTACTGGTTTCCTCCCTCCCACCCCTTTACCCTCCCGCCCCATTACTGCTCACGTTCAATTTTCCTTGAAGAAATCGATGAACGGCTGCCACCTCCGGGCGAACCCTTGAATTGATCCTCCCAAAGCAAATTTTATTTTCTCCAGACTGAGAAACCCTGCCATATCGCTGACCCACACTCCTGACTTCGGGAGCTCCGAGTCCCTCCATCTCAGCAAGATCTGTCTCTGGGCCACTAGGGAGGAGAAGGCCAGAACATCGGTCTCCCTCCCCCCCCTTGGCCCCCGGATCATCTGATACCCCAAATATTGCCAATTCTGGACTTGGAGTTACCCTTCCTTCCAGGACTTCTGACATAACGTCCGCGAATACTCGCCAGAATTCCCTCAATTTCAGACATGCCCAAAACATATGTACATGGTTTCCCGGGGTACCCCCACACCGTCCACATCTGTCTTCCACCTCCTCAAGAACCTGCTCATCCGGGCTGCCATCATGTGGGCCCTGTGGACCACCTTGAATTGGATCAAGCTAAGTCTGGCACACAACGAGGATGGTGACTCTCTTCAAAGCTTTTTCCCACGGAATGCCTTCTCTACTCTCGGAGTTTTACCCGCCCACACAAAACCCAATATCACGTTCATTTTCATGGAAAAAGCCTTTGGGATAAAAATCGAAAGACATTGAAAAAAGAAGAGCAGTCTTGGAAGGACCGCCATCTTCACCGTCTGGACCCTCCCCGCCAGTGTCAGCGGGAGCATGTCCCACCTGCGGAAATCCCTTTTCATTTGATCGACCGCCTTGCCCAGATTTAACTTGTGAAGCTGCCCCCAAACCTTAGCCACTTGAATCCCCAGATATCTAAAACTCCTCTCAACCACTCTGAACAGCAACTCCCTCAGTCACCTTTCCTCTTTCCCATATTTAACTTGGAACCTGAAAATCGCCCAAATTCTCCCAGTATCTCCAAGCCATCCCTCCCATTGGGTCTGTGCAACAAATCGTCCACATATAGAGAGATTCTGTGCTTCATCCCCCCCCACCCCCTCATTATCCCCCGCCAGGCATTTGATGATCTAAGGGCCATCACTAAGGGCTCTATGGCCAGGGCAAACAGTAATGGGGTGAGCGGGCATCCCTGCCTTGTCCCCCTACAGGGACTAAAGTATTCTGACCGGACTAGGTTGGTTCTTACATTCGCCACTGGAGCCTGATATAGCAACCGGACCAAATCCACAAATCCCTGCCCGAACCCAAACCTGCCTTAAATGTCACATAGGAACTTCCACTCCACCCGGTCAAAAGCCTTCTCTGCATCCATGGCTACTACCACCTCAACCTCGCACCTCCGCTGGCATCATTATAACATTAAGAAGCCATCTAATATTGGACGTCAGGTGCCTGCCCTTCACAAATCCCATTTGATCTTCCCCGATTACCTCCGGGACGCAATCCTCTATTCGAGTGGCCAAGATCTTTGCCAGCAATTTAGCATCAACGTTCAGCAGGGAAATTGGTCTGTACGATCCACAGTTCTCCGGGTCCTTATCTCGCATCAGGATGAGAGAGATTGATGCCTGTGATAGCGTTGGGGGGAGTATTCCCAGCTCCCTAGACTCGTTAAAAGCCTTAACCAGGCCCCAGTAACCCAGAGAACTTTTTATAAAATTCCACTGGGAATCCATCAGGTCCCGGGGCCTTACCCGATTGCATCGCCCTCAAACCATCTATCACCTCACCGAGCCAAATTGGGCCCCCCAGGTCTTCCATCAGCTCCTCATCTACCTTCTGGAACTCTAGCCTCTCTAGGAATTGATTCATACCCTCCTTCCCGGCTGGGGGTTCCGACTCATATAACCGACTATAACATTCACGTAATTCACCGCCCCCACATCTATCACTACCTTCCCTTTCATATCCTTTATTTTCCCTATTTCTCTCGCCGCTCCCTGCTTCCTCAGCTGATGTGCCATCATCCAGCTTGCTTTCTCCCCACATTCATATTTTGCCCCTTTTGCTCTCCTCAGCTGTCCCTACGCCTTACCTGTGGAAAGGAGCCCAAATTCCATTTGGAGTCTCTGATGCGCCCCCAGGAGTTCCTCATTCGGAGACTCCGCATACCTCCTGTCCACCTGTAAGATTTCTCCTACCAATCTATCCAGCTCCGCCCGCTCAGTTTTCTCCCTTTGGGCCTGAATCAAAATAACTTCCCCTCTGATAACTGCCTTCAATGCCTCCCAAACCACTCCCGCTGCAGATTCTCCTATATCATTGTTTTTCATGTACCATGGATAGCCTTCCTCACTCGCTCACAGATCTTATCGTCCACTAGCAGCCCGGCATCTAATCTCCACTGTGGGCGCTGAGACTTTCCTGTGCTTGCCCATAGGTCTACCCAATGTGGCGCATGTTCTGACATCACAATTGCTGAGCACTCCGTGTCCTCCACCCCCACTAACAGTGTTTTATCAAGTACAAAGAAATCTATCCTGGAGTATACCTTGTGCACATGGGAGTAAAATTAATATTCCTTGCTCCTTGGCCTCCCAAATCTCCACGGATCTACCCCTCCCATACGTTCCATGAACCCCCGCAATTCCTTCGCCATTGCTGATACTTTCCCTGACCTAGAACTCGACTGGTATAGTCTCGGATCCAGGACCGCGTTGAAGTCACCCCCCGATAACCTGCCAATCCGAGTCCAGGTCAGGGATCTTTCCCAGCACCTTCCTAACAAATGCGACATCATCCCAGTTTGGGGAGTATATATTTACCAGCACCACTGCCATTCCCTTCAGCTTCCCACTGACCATAATAAATCTATTCCTGCCCCGCCCCCGGGATCTGCCTCTATCCTCTCCACTTCAAATGCCACCCTCTTGTTAATCAGGATGGCCACACCCCTGCTTTAAAGTACAGTCCCGAATGAAACACCTGTCCGACCCATCCCTCCTCCAATCTGAATTGGTCTCCCAGCTTCAGGTGTGTCTCAGATGTGCAAACACATGGGTCGTTTTGACCGTCCCATTCAGTCCACAAACATTCCACATAATAGTCTGGCCGGTTGGGGCTCTCCCCCCCCCCCCCCCCCCCCCCCCCCCCCATCCCCTGCCGATTAGCCATGACCTTTCCTAGGCCAGCCCTTAGCCCATGTCCCGCACCTTCCTTGGTCTACCCCTCGGCAACAACCGCCCTCTGCTCTCTATCTCCAATCCCCGAAAGTCCTTTACCCGTCAGCAGTCCCCTCCCCCCCACCCCCCCCCCTCCCCCCATACTCCCCTCCCCCCCTACTCCATTTCTTCCCCGGCTGTCCCCCCACTTTGCTCCCATTAACTAGCTATCCAGCTAGCCTAGCAGTTCTCTCCTCCGCTGCCTAACATTCTACAACCTGCCGGATCGCCTCCCCCCTCTTAAAAAAAATTATGCATACAGAAACTCAACCATCTTTTTTGCAACAGAAGAGAAAAAACATCGCAATCGCAACTCAACCCCTTTTCACTGAAGTTCGGCACATCAAACAACAACAACAAATCAAAATCAAATCAAGCAGAAAAAGCCCTTCTCCTCCTGAAAGTCACAACTTAAATTACAGAATTGAAAGTTTGAGATCTTTCCAGACAGAGAAAGAACCGCACTAAACTCCCCCCCCCCCCCCCCCCCACTTTCTTACAAAACATTCAGTCCACCACAGTTAAGGTTTTAAAGTCCTTTTGCATCCACCAAGTTCTTGTCTTTCATAAAGTCCTCCACATCTTCCGGCGAGCCAAAGTAAAGCTCCCGGTTCTCGTCGGTGGTCACCCAGAGACGGGCCGGCTGGAGCTATCCAAACTTGATGTCTTTCGCATACAGTGCCACCTTGACTTTATTAAAACGCGTCCTCCTCTTTGCAAGCTCTGCTCCCCAATCCTGATACACCCAGATCTCTGACTCTTCCCAGGTCCACCGTTATCAACTTATTTTGAGAAATTCCCGCGAAAATACAGCTTAAAAGCCATTGAAAGACCACGAGAGGCGAGAGCTGCTAAATGTGCAACCGTTCATTCCATGGCTACCACCGGAAGTCTCAACTCCGGCATGGTTTACAAGGGCCCTGGACCTGCCCATCCCATCCCCGCACTTCTGCTCTCATCCATTTTCCTCCTTCCCTGTACCACAATGGAGTTTCCCTTGTCCTCACATTCTACTCCACCAGCCTCCATATGAACAGATTATCCTCCGCCCATTTTCATTACTCCAACTCTGAACACATCCACTTCAGCACTCCAGAGAGACAGTTTCTCCACCCTGGTCTACTCCTCCATCACTCCCAAAATCCTCTCCCCTTCTCCTGGCACCATCTCATCCAAACATAGGAGATGTTTTCCTCTTCTCACTGCTCAGGGCCCCAAATAATCCATTCAGGTGAAACATCAATATTTGTATTTCTTTGAATTCAGTATACTACATTCATTGCTCATGATGCAGTCTCCTCTACATTAAAGAGTCAAAACACAGGCTGGGTGACTGCTTAGCGAATCACCTTTGTTCAGTTTACAAATGTGATCCCGAGATTCCAGTGTCCTGTTACTATGACGTTCTACCACACTTCCCCTCTGACCACTTTGTCCTCTGCCTCCTAGATGTTTCCGATAATGTTCAATGTTGACTCAAGGAACAGCTCCTCATATTTTGATTCAGCGCCTTACTACCTTCAACGTTGAGTCCAAGAATGTCAGAGCATAATCTCTGTCCCAGTTTTTGGACATTGGTGATGATTTTGCTATTCCCCATTTACACCTCCACTTGACCTATCTTTTGTTTCTTTACTTGTCCCAATGCCATCCCTTTTTGCCTTACACCATCACTCCTCTTGTAATTCAATCTCTTCTGTTTTCTAACCTATCACTATCCTTCCTTTTTGTCATTACCCGCTGATGCCTTTCCCTCTCTCTGTCCTTGCTTAAAACTTGCTACATTTCTAATTTTTACCAGTTCTGACGATAGGTCAGTTAACTCTGTTTCTCTCTCCGCAGATGCTACCTGACCTGCTGAGTATTTTCAGCATTTCCGCTTTATTTTAGTTTTCCAGCATCTGCAGTATTTTGCTGTACCTGTATGTGGAACTCAGTTCTGTTCATAGAATTAGCAGCATAGTGAGAATGATTAGTTGAATACCTCATTAACTGTGCTCCAGAATAAAGCATATGACTTAATTCCCAGATGAGCTAATATTCCTGAGAGTTATGTCTTCCCTGTGCAGTTGCATTTGATTGAACAAAGCCAAAACATAATGCATATTTTGCATTTAATTTCTATAGCTAACTCTCCAGCTGGCAAAGCTCACTTACCCACATGATGCCCCTGTACTATCCACATATGGCTAATATATATTGACAGATAGATAAAGGTCACCAGAGAGATGGAGAGAAAGAAAGGAGAAGAATCACAAGGTTGAAATCTTAATACATATGAATCATTCTGCTTGCTGTCTGGCATCATAATACAAACAAGATTAAACATGTTTAATTAATGAGCTGGTACTTAAACAATCCAATTAGGATGCCGCCAAATACATAATGCTGGAGAAGTCTATTCTCTGTGGCACACTGTCCTCCCCCAGCTCCACTACATCTTCTTCAGCATATTTTCAATGCTCTTCATAGTATTTGCCATCTTCTTTCGATATTAATACCTTCATCAGTACTTCAGTATTTTCCTCCAAGCCTTTCTTCCCATGTTCACAATGCTCTTCACCATTCTTGCATCACTTGCCATATTTAGCGGGTTTTTTTCTGGATGGTGGGGCAAGAGGAGAAATGTTCCCGTTTCATTGTGACAATGCTATGCAGGTGATAGATGATGTGTGACGATGCATTTTGTGATAAAGGGACATGTATTAGTGGTCAAAGGGAAGTAATTATTCACAACAATGACCATAACCCTTCATTCAGTTGGCACTGGATTTTACTGAGGGATGTGAGTGGCTGATGGATCAGAATGCCACATGGTAATAGGCCTGCACAGCTGATTAAAAGCCTTGCTGTCTGTAAAACAACTTGAACACATGACTGGGTGTGAACAATAATTACTTTACAATTTCAGCCTACATTAAACAGGGTATTAATCTTTGGCCTCCAGGCACTGATCTATCCCCCAGTCACTTTAAGCCCACTGACCAGAGTATCCGCAGTCAATATTTCTAAATGGGTGTCTCCTACTAAGAAATTACATTAAAATATCCCTGTACAACACATTTATCATAGTGGTGTATATTTATATTCCTCCATCAGCCAATGTTTTAGAACTTGATTGTTTCTGTCTCTCAAATTTGCATCTTTCAGTTAGTTACTTTTCTTTAGTACTATGAAACTTATCTCTCAAATTTTGGTGCCTTTGCTTACTAGTGTGATTTCATTTGCAAATGCAAAATATTTTATTGGCTGAATGTGCTGCCTCTGGAGTACTTTAGTAGATTGCATAGAGCGTTACAAAGCGTAGATTCTACTAACCTTTAGTAAGAAACGCAAACATAGTACCTAGCATTTCATTCAGCTTTTGCTTGTATATTTGAAGATTTTAAACAGAACGGTGATGCAGCAAATGCAGCATTGGCAAACGAAGATTGTCCTCATATTGACCAGGCACTGACGCCTGAGGATCACCTCCCCTTCACTCGTTCTAACACCAGGGAGAGGAATGCCAGAGACGGACCCTGCTTCCTCTTATCAACCGGGGAATTTGCATGTCCACCCGATGGAGGAATAAGAAAGGGTACGTAATACACAGGCAAGATACAGTAACCTTATAGGTATACATATCAATCTGTTAATCTAGTATTGCTAGGATATACAGCTGCATTGGAGAAAGTATATCATGGATTAATAAACAATGCTTAGCTGTGTAGAGTAATTGTCTATGAAATTCCATAGAGATTTTAGAAAGACGCTAAGCGCCATGAATTAAAGTGTAGAATTTCATTCAAGTCCTCTCACTGGTGTATTGTATATATATATGTATATATATAGATCTATACATAGAGAGACAGTATTATTCAAACCATGCCATTGGTGTGGTATATAGGAGCTTCATGTGCCATTTCTGATGGACAGTCTTCTATAGAGAACATTTAATATGTAAATATAATTTATAAAGTAAATTAAAAGCCAGACTAAAAATTTGATCACAACACTTTCATAAGAAAGTAGCTCAAAAACCTCAGCTAAAATTATCTTTGTAGCAAAGTGTTGAATTTGATTCCGTATTGGACAGATTGGCTAAAGAGTAATTCACTAGTGTGTTTCAATGTCAGCATATTGTTGGCCCGTGGAAGTGTGTTTCTACCAGCATGAACGATGGAAACCTTTCAGCTTAAATCCATCCTGTATGTGTTGTAGATCAGTTCAATGTTAAGTTTTTGTGCACGTTTGAAATGAAATTGGTTGCATGTCTAGTCTTTAAACGCTTCAATGGACTTCAGAATAGTATCAAATTGGCATCAAAAAGAGGTCAATTCCTACTCATATGAAAGACTAAAGAGTTCCCAAGCATTCCTTCAGTCATTATTGGCATTATATGGAGCGAGATATTATGAGGCTTAACCTCAAAGCAAATACATTTCAATCTGGTTTCCCCCACAGAGTTGACACCGATGACCTACTTAAGGGCTTTCATGACCTTAAATTTGCTAAACTCAATTGGGTAGTACATTTTCTAGTTATTCAATCATATAAAAAAAAATCCAAATAGAATGACTTTGGCATAGCTTATTTTACTAGTACTCTGAGCATCACATTTTCTGTTCAGTTGGTTTAATGTTTGTTTGCTATGTTTGACTTTCATTGTCCGGGTCTTGTGGAGGTGAATAATTAGAATAGAGTCAACTCTGCAATACCTTGCTGACTAGTTCAAAACATTAACTCAAAGTTAACTTAATGAACTCGTATTTCTGAGGCGTTCATTTGCTGATGCAAAGCAATTTTAATCACATCCCTGTTTTATGTAAAACTGTGACACTTTCCTGGTTAGAAAGCTGAAAATTGACATTTGGAAAGAGAGTGGGGGGGTTAAGCAACAGTGATCTGGTGAGTTATATGCTCGCCTTTCACCTCTGCACCCTGGGTTTCAAATCACATTCACATGATGAAAGACTCCTCTCTTGACTAGTATCGAACGAATCTGGACAATCTCAATAACATTTGGGTGGGATTGGTTCTGTGCTGAAACCTTACTCTAATTTGGCAATCTTGCACACTGGGGGTGTATAAAATGGAAATAAAGTGCTCTGAAGTAGGCATTGTGAGATATTGCAGAAGCAGATTAGAAAGAGTTTTACTCTGCCTCTAAATATACGAAGCAATACCTGACCCGGGAATGCTTGATATGGACATGGATGAATGGAAAGAACTGTTTCCTCAGCTTTAAAATTGTTCCCCTTGATGTGTACAAAATTTACATGAGAATGTTTAAATGTAAGCAGTATGTATGAACCTTTAAAAATATTTTCCCCTAATATCTCCACTGAGCCAATACTGTTGCTATGGAAACAGTTTAGATTCATTTCACTTTCCGCCTGGCTCCAAGGGTAACTAATAACTAGGTGCCTGAAAATAATTAAGTTGTCTTTCTCATTTTATATTATAATTCCTACCTCAGAAAAATTCCTTAACACAACATAGCAACCTTTTATTTACTTTCTGTATTTTTGTTCTCTAATCAAAAATTATCTTTAAATCAATATTTACCAGTTCAAAATTGCCCTGTTTGATGTGCTGGAGACATCTGTGCACGACAATTTAAATCTTAAAGGACCAGTCTTTCGATATTGTCCTGGCATGTAGATTCTGCTTTTGAATCAGGGCTGCCTTCTTTTTTATTCACATCACCAGCCTTGACGTAATCTTGATTTGGACAACTCTTCCCTCAGCCCACTTGAAACAAATGCCAACTGTTTTGCACACAATCAGTTTAATATAAATAGTCAATAGCGGCAAAGGAAATATGGGTGCACAGAATGGTTGTTGTCTATCTGTGGAGATCAGAAGCTAAGTGGAATTGGACTTGGCAGTTACATTTTTGTTGCTCATTTTGCTGCAAGTTGACTTGGCGATTGAGTGAATTGTTGCCATCTCAGGGATGACAGAAAGACATTACGTTGCTCATTTTTTTAACCTGTTAGCTGTTTTGAAGTAATAACTTACTCTAAAACTTACAGTCCTAATCTCTTAAAATTATATAATAAATCATATTATGACTAAACAGAGATTAATTGTTTCCTAAAACTGAACTACAATCAGATTACCACAGGGGCAAGCTCTACGAACAGCATGTCCAATGTAATATTCATAAATATCACATCACCTAAGTGCTTTCTTAGGAAATATTGTCTGGTGAAATGAGAGTTGGGAACACTGGGAGGTGGAAGCAATCCCTAGTAACTACTCTTTGTCTTTCATTAACAGTGATACTGCTCTGAGCATGCAAATGCATGGAGATGCTTTACCAGACTGGCAATGATGTAGACTCATCATTATCCATTCTATTGTTGATCCAATGCTGTACTTTGCATTTTTCCTTACATAAAGGTTTTGAAAACTCAAGAAGCCTAAACAACAGAGCTGGCATGAGCAGAAATATACTAAAATTGCCTTCAGTGTCTTCTTCGCTCTACAGCTCTCCTTGTCCATTGAGGCATTCTCCGTCTCCCATACCATCCATTTTATAGCATGGATTAGTAGCTGAGAATGGTCCAAAGCTTTAGTCCTACAGCCTATACTGTCTTGCATAAAACCAGGTAATAAGTCTGAAGAACGCATGTCTCTGGGTAGCACCTTGCTTCTGGTGGTTCTACTGTTGACGTTAGTTGGAACAAGCTGTGGTAGTTTCTAGATGACATTACGCAGGCACACAGTGGCACTGGAGGTCCGAATGCTGCATGTGTTTGGTGCATAGATGGAGGTGATGCAGCTACATACAGATCCCAATAATAGATGGTGCAGCCCATTGCTATCGAAGCATAGCTGTCCAATTATGAATACACTGGCTCTTTGAGAATGGGTAAACTTTATGTCTGCTGCTGCACCTGTTCAACGTTTGAAGATTTCTTTCTCAGGATCTTTTGAGCCATTGGACCCTGAAGGAGTTCAGGCAAACATGCACAGTTTGAGGTGCCAATGCATGGAAGCCAAACCAGTTGCAAGCAATACACTGTAGAGGTGCCGTTTAGTCCGGGTGCATGCAAAGGTCATTAGAAGATGGACACTGCTGCCTCTGCATGTAGCTATCAATTTATTTAACAGAACAAAATGCCACGTTTATGTTGAAGGGCAGGGGAAGGAAGATCAAGTATTCACTGTATTCTTTGCATGCAGATTTCTGCAAAGGCAGCCCTGTCATTGCTAAATATATGCAAGCAGGGGCAGTCAGAGTAACTTAATGTGCTGGGACAGAATTGGACGCTCTGTGGGCAATTATCTGCCCACTGGGAACATTTCAAGAGAAGAAGACCAACCTCTTTAGGACAAGCAAAACTACTCCAAGCCAAACAGATTTCTAAGGACCATTGTGTGTTACAGATTTGACCCTGAGTTGTTGGATGTTTCTAAAGCATATTGTTTCTGAAAACAAAAACTGTAGAAGATTTGTAATTATTTGCCAGCATGAACTGCATGTTATCAAAACTGTAATTCTATGATTAACCTTTAAGTCAGAAGTTCGGTTTCCTTCCAAATTCCTTTAATTTCACATACTTTGATGTAATCATAATGTAAAAGAATTATAATTATCGACATTTATTTGCAATGGATTGCTTTTTTTGTATTATTCACGAATCAGTGCAAGATTAGAGAAAAATATATGTAGGTGGCAATTGGTCATATTGACCGCTCCTCCATGCTTCAGAGCTACATCAGAAACAAACCGTTAAAACAATGTATTCAGAAAACACTTTTGCCCCTGTCTCTGATTAGGTTGGCATACTAGTGAACTTGTATTTTCTGGACATGTGTATCTCTATGGATATTAACTCTTCATCCAGATGGTCCGGGCCTCTTTCCATTCACCACTGTATATTTTCAGACTTGCAGACTCTCAATTAGGAAGTGTGCATTCCGTTGAACAGTACCAATTTATCTGTGTCGTTTTCCGTGGCAGGACTGCCAGTCCAAGTCAGCGAATGACTTCACTCCAATTTGGTCTCCTAAAGTTGGAATCAATACTTCAGCACTGTATGCAATTTAGTTCTGAATACGTGCATGCACAATATGATATGCAACAAAATCTAGCATGAAATAAATTTTGTATTAATTATCCTCTGCTTGCACTGTTTAGTTTATTTTGTTGTCTTTAATGTAAGTCGTGCACTGATGCATTCACTGTTATGTCTGATTAAAAATAAAGAAGGGTTGGACTGGTGGTATCAGGCTGATCTTCAAATGACGATTGTGTGAGCCTTGATGGACTTGGGGAAAAGCTGTTACTTATTACCAATGGTTCTTGCACAGTCTTGAAGTCTATCTACAATTTTAAAATGTGTTTAATTATGGATTTTATTATTCAAAAGGTAACGTACTTCTTAAAAGGTGTAGTATCCTATTGGGATGAATGAATGCTGACAACATTTTCTGCTAACGCTGCCCAACCGCACTTTGAATTTTTCTTGACAATGAGGTCAAATGGTGCCATGTTTGGGTTAACTTAATGTCTTCTTGATTCTAGTGTCTGGATTCAAACCCAACCTTGACAGAGGAGAGGGAGGCATCCAGTATCTAACAGGAATTTGGGTGATATTAAATGTTTTTGTTTCTCATTGTTAAAAATAACCTGGAGCCAATCCAAATCCATTGTGGGTAATTTTAACTCAACCCGCCTAACGGGCCAGATGCCCATTTTACAGCCCACCTGATTTTACGCTCATTGGCTTCCGTGGAGCACAGATCCTCTACGTCACTCGCCTGGAGGTACTTCAGGTGGGTACCCAGGAGTACCAGAAGGAGTTAGCAACACGCCTTATGCGTTGGCCCTCCTTAGAAAGGAGGTTCTGGGAACCATTGGCAGCAAAGACAACTAGACCTGAAAAGGTAAGTGATCTTTATTTCCTCCAAATACTGCAGTTGATTCTTAGATAAGGTGGCCTTTTAACTGTTGTTTTTGAATAGCAATCAGAAAGCCAAAAGGTTGATGGCCACTTTTACTGTCTCAGTTGTCTCCGGGCTGGATTTTGGCCTTAATTCTCAGCGCAGGCTCATGCCAACAGGATATGTCTGACGGCTGTCATGATGCTACAGACAACTCAAGCCCTAATGATCATACAATAAAAAAATTTGGATACAGTGCTTTCACTTTGGGACTTATTTAAATATAGCCCAGACACAGAGAATAAAGACCTCTCTCTCTGGTGGTACAGTGGGTTGAATTTTGTGCTATTGTCTCTGAGATTGTGCATTTACCAGATGAGATAAGTGCCTTGTGAAGTCAACTGGATATTTTGGGGGGAATTTTGACTCCTTGATAATCCTGGTAGAATGCCCATTCTCCTCAGTCAGAAACTGCAGTGGGAGGCCAGGTCCATTTTAGCAACTAAGAGTCATTAACATCCCACCGGCCACATGCCCATCTGAAACATGAGCCCAAAGGAAAGCAGTTCATTTGTTTTGGGCAAATGAAAATCAGAGGGCCGAAAGGCTGACAGGTTGGCAGTTGGGTAAGTCATTGGAGAGGGTGTTTGGTTTCTGCCATACAGTGAAAACTAAAATCACTCCTTCTCTTACATGTAGGCACAAAGAACTAAGCATTGCAGATAGCCTAGACAAGTATAGGAAATGCAGGGATGAAGTACCCGTACCAGCCTCCCCGGACAGGTGCCGGAATGTGGCGACTAGGGGCTTTTCACAGTAACTTCATTGAAGCCTACTCGTGACAATAAGCGATTTTCATTTTCATTTTCAAGTCAAAAAGGAAATATGGAAATCAAAGAGAGCGCATGAAAAAAGTAAAGTTAAAGAAAATTCAAAGATCTTTTGCAAATATGTTAATGGTAAAAGGTTAGTTAAGATGAAGAGGCTGTGGTAAGGGTTTTTAATGTATACTCTGTCTCTGTGATTACAAAGGAAATGGATGATGCAGATATAGTAGTCCAGGAGGAACACTGAGATATTGGATGGGATAATCAGAAAGAGAGAGGAAGTACTTGAAGAGTTGGAATCCTTGAAAGTTGGTAAGTTGCCAGGGCCAGACGGATTGTTTCCAAGGCTATTGAAGGAGGTCAGAGATGAGATAGCAGATGCTCTGAGGATGGTTTTACAATCCTCAATTGATATAGCAGAGGTATCGGAGGACTGGAGAAATGCAACCTTGGTCCCATTGTTTAAAAAGAGATCGAAGGAAATATCAAACAATTATTGGCCAGTTAGTCTCACATACATGGTGGGAAAACGTGTAGAATCAATCCTGAGAGATAGGATCAACTGCCACATAGAAAGGCATGGACTAGTCAGGGATAATCAGCATGGATTTATTAAAGGAAGATCTTGCCTCACAAATTTGATTGCATTCTTTGAGGGAGTGACAAGAAAGGTTGATGAAGGTAGTGCAGTGGATGTTGTGCACATGGATTTTAGCAAGGCGTTTGACAAAGTCCCACATGACAGATTGGTCAAGAAAGTGAAAGCCCATGGGATACAGGGCAATGTGGCAAACTGGATAAAAACTTGGCTTAGTAACAGGGGAAAATGAATATTGGTCGGTTTCTGCCCTTGCAATTGAAAGTTCTTTCAAATGGTGTTCCACAGAGCTCGGTGTTGGGACCCTTACTGTTTGTGTTATATATGAATGATTTGGACGTGAACTTGGGGGGCACGATTGGGAAATTTGCAGACGACACAAATATTGGCCAAGTGGTGGACAGTGTAGAGGAGAGCAATAATCTCCAAAATGATATAGAAGGGTTGGTGAAATGGGCAATAAAGCCAGATGGAATTCAACACATAGAAGAGGTGTGAGGTCATGCATTTAGGGAGGTCAACCAGTTGTAGGGAGTACACACTAAATGGGAATATACTAAGAGAGATAGATGAAATGAGTGATCTTAGTGTACAAGTACACAGGTCCCTAAAGGCAGTACTTCAAGTAGGCAATGTTGGAAAGAAAACATATGGAATGCTCTCCTTCATTGGCAGATCTATAGAATATAAAAGTAAGGATATAAAGTTGGAATTGTATAAAACACTGCTGAGGCCACAACTGGGATATTGTGTGCAATTCTGGTCACCACATTATAGGAATGACGTAGTGCTCTGGAGAGAGAGCATAAAAGATTTTTGGTGGAAAATTCTGGAACTAGAGGACATAGAAAAATGAAAATGAAAAATGAAAATGAAAAAATTCGAGGTAAGTGGCAGAAAGTGTAGAGGGGACATAAGGAAGAAGTTTTTTACGCAGAGGGTAATGGGAATTTGGAATTTGTTGCCCAAATTGGGGGTGGAGGCAGAGACCCTAAACTCTTTTAAAAAGTACCTGGATCTGCACCTTAAGTGCTCGATGTTGCAAGGCTATGGACTGGGTGCAGGAAGGTGGAATTAGAAAGACCACCTGGGTATCCTCGGGCTGGCATGGACAAGATGGACTGAATGGCCTCCTTCTATGCTGTAACTTTTCTTTGATTCTATGTGGACCAAGGCTGAAATACACACAAGGGTTGAGATATTGCCTGTAAAAACATTTCAGCCATGCCGTGTCCAAAAGTAGGGACAGCATGGTAGCATTGTGGATAACACAATTGCTTCACAGCTCCAGGGTCCCAGGTTCGATTCAGGCTTGGGTCACTGTCTGTGCGGAGTCTGCACATCCTCCCTGTGTGTGCGTAGGTTTCTTCTGGGTGCTCCAGTTTCCTCCCACAGTCCAAAGATGTGCAGGTTAGGTGGATTGGCCATGATAAATTGCCCTTAGTGTCCAAAATTGCCCTTAGTGTTGGGTGGGGTTATTGGGTTATGGGGATAGGGTGGAGGTGTTGACCTTGGGTAGGGTGCTCTTTCCAAGAGCCGGGGCAGACTCGATGAGCCGAATAGCCTCCTTCTGCACTGTAAATTCTATGAGAAATTCTTGTTTCAGATCACTTTGCAGCTTCAATATTCTGCAAACTTTTAACATGCCACTTTTCTATTTTATGTGAACTTGGATCATTGAAGAAGGCCAGACATCATTTGTTCATTAGTGACCTAATTGGCAGACTGCATCCATTCTCTTTGATAGCTCACCTCGGTATGCACATCACCAACAATCTGTCCTGGTCCACCCAACTCGACGCTACGACCAAGAAAGCACAACAGTACCTATACTTCCTCAGGAAACTAAGGAAATTCGGAATGTCCACATGGACTCTTATCAATTTTTACAGATGCATCATTGAAAGCACCCTATCTGGCTGCATCACAGCCTGGTATGGGAACCGCTCGGCTCAAGAAACAACAGAGTCGCGAACATAACCCAGTGCATCACACGAACCTGCCTCCCATCCGTTGACTCTGTCTACACTTCCCGCTGCCTGGGGAAAGCGGGCAGTATAATCAAAGACCTCTCCCACCTGGGTTATTCTCTCTTTCAACTTCATCCATTGGGCACGAGATACAAAAGTCTGAGAACAGGCACTAACAGGTTCACAAACAGCTTCTTCCCATTGTTACCAGACTCCTGAATGGCCCTCTTATGGACTGAACTGATCTCTTCACACATCTTCTCTACTGAGTAGTACTACACTCTGTATGCTTCACCCGATATCTGTGCCTATGTATTTATATTGTGAATTTATGTATGTCCTATGTTTTTTCATGTATGGAACAATCTGACTGTACGCAGAATAATACTTTTCACTGCATCTCAGTACATGTGACAATAAATCAAATCCAAATCCAACAAAGTACAAGATTACCTCTACCCTCTCCTGCAGATGCTGACTCTTGCAAGGGAACACATACAAGCAACTCTCTGAATGTCATGCCAACGGCCTTCATCATGTGCAAGCTAGCAGGATATTTACCATTAGATGGTCTCACCATGCACACATTCTAGGAGGTGTAACTAGATTGTGAGCAAGAGCAGGACCTCTGGTTGATCTTTCATCTCCCTGGTCCACAGGGAATGAAGCCAACTGTAACACTGTAATCAGCATCACTGCAGAAACCAACTAACTTAACACAAAACATAGAAATATAGAAAATAGGGGGAGTAGGCCATTCGGCCCATCGTGCCTGCTCTGCCATTCAGTATGATCATGGCTGATCCTCTACCACAACACCATACTCGCGCTCTCTCCCCATACCCCTTGACACCTTTAGTGTCCAGAAATCCATCTACTTCTTTCGAAAATACATTCAGTGACTTGGCCTCCACAGCCTCTTGTGGTGAAGAATTCCACAGGTTCACCACCCTGAGTGAAAAAGGTTCTCTTCATTTCAGTAAAATGGTCGATCCTATATCCTGAAACTCTGACCTCTTGTTCTAGACCTCCCAGCTAGGGAAAGATCATCCCTGTATCCAGTCTATCAAATCCTATCAGAATTTTACATGTTTCAATGAGGTCCACTCTCATTCTTCTAAACTCCTGTTGAATACAGACCTAGTAACCCAATCTCTCCTCATTCGGCAATCATCCGACAATCCTCCTATCCCAGGAATCAGTCTGAAGAATCTTGCTGCACTCCCTCTATGGCAAGTATATATTTTCTGAGGTAAGGAGACCACAACTGCACACAATACTCCAGCTGTGATCATACTAAGACCCTGTACAGCTGCTGTAAGACATCTTTGCTCCTGTACTCCAGTCCTTTTGCAATGAAAGCCAACATACCATTTGCTTTCCTAACTGCTTGCTGCACCTGCATGTTTGTTTTCAATGACTAGTGTACCAGGACACCCTGGTACACCATTGGCTGTGTATTTTCCCACTCACTCAACTTGTCTAAACCACCTTGAAGCTTCTTTATTTCCTCTTTGCTGCTCACAATTCCACCTAGTTTTGTGTCATCAGCAAACTTGGAAATACTGGGCGCGATTCTCCGGAAAGATTTCTAAGTGTTGCAGCAAGCAGGAATTGCCGCAAGCTTCCCGGCGCTCAGCCCAGCGAGGCCGGCAACGTAATTTAAAGTTAATTGGTCCACTTAACGAGGCCCCAGGGGCTACTCGCCGCAAATGAAAGCTTACCAGCTGATTCGCCGGCACCGTACCCGCCAGCCCTCCACGAACAAGGCCAGCTCGCAATAATGGCACCGAGGAAACCAGCCCCAAGATTCAGGGACACCAACCTGGGGAGGCTGTTAGATGCAGTGGAGACCAGGAGGGTTGTTCTGTTCTCCCGAGGGTCCAGGAGGGTCAGCCATAGGGCAGCCAGTACTGTCTGGGACAAGGTGGCGGCAGCTGTGAGCTCGGGCAGTGTGACCAGGAGGATTGACCTTCAGTGCAGGTAGAAGGCCAATAACCTAAAACGGGCAGCACAAGAGGGTAGATGCAAACTCCCCCCTCCCCCGTGAGACTTTTCCGCCCCCACAGGAGCAACTATCCCCCACTTCACCTTCAACCACCACTCTTCCTCCACCCCTCCCCATTCAACCCCTCCTTCACACTCCGCCCCCCCCCCCCCTCCCCCATCACAGTGAACCACGCATGTGGCTAATGATGGCTTCTCTGTCTCCTCAGGGAAAGCTCGTCCATAATTGCCAGCAGAGCACCCAGACTGGTGGAGGCGTGCATGGTAGCACAGTGGTTAGAGCTTTGCTTCATAGTACCAGCGTTGCAGGTTTGATTCCCGCTTGGGTCACTGTCTGTGCGGAGTCTCCACGTTCTCCCAGTGTCTGCGTGGGTTTCTTCTGGGTGCTCTGGGTTCCTCCCACAAGTCCCGAAAGACATGCTGCTGGCTGATTTAGACATTCTGAATTCTCCCTCAGTGTACCTGTGATGAATGGTATCAGTAACTGCTGTAACTGTACCTTGCCTTTAATACATTGGCCCTTTAAGACCGGGCTTGGAACCCTGGGGGACTCCGCCTCTGGCTCTGCCCCCAGGAAACGGTATATAAGATGAGGCTCACTCGGCAGCATGTGATGAGCACACTTCTCGGCAGCTGTCCGGTTCTCTGATGATTAAAGCCTTTGAATTACCAATCTTCTCTCCTGTGTCGTTATTGAGGGTATTTCAGTACCCGAACAAACTCTGGAATGTGGTGACGAGAGGATTTTGACTGTAGCTTCATTGCAGTGTTAATGTAAGTCTACTTGTGACAATAATGATGATCATTATTATTATTATGGAGGTGACTGGTGTGGCCAAGGACAGGGCGATCACCCATGCGGAGGCTGGCGGACGTCGCAGAGGTGAGGAACCACCAGGGTCCACCCAATGTGAATTGTTATTGTCTTACCGACTGATCCATCCCTCCCACTGACCACATGCCTATTCTCCCGCAGGTCCTCCAGCCGACGCTGCTAGTCCATCACGGGCGGCCCCCTCTGCAGCCTTCCAGGAGACCACCTCGGAGGAGATCACAGAGGATGCCACCATAATAGTTCTGGCACAGCTGTCATCTCCACCCTCCACCAGCGCAGATACACACACCTCGGTGGGACATGTTAATGGTCAGGCTTCTGGGGCACAATCTGGTGAGCAGCAGACTGATGCTGATGCAGTTCAGGTGGAGACAGGAACCCCCAGGAGAGACAGTAGTCAGAGATCTGCAGTCCCCCAGGATCCAGCTGGGTGCCCGTCTGATGCTGAGCCTGTGGAACAGGGTTACTTGGAGCTGATGGAGACATTAGGAAGCGACTGGGACGTTCAGAGGGAGATGTCAGCGGCACTCCAGCAGATCCATGGCCGATTGGAGGAGTCCCAGAGGCAACAGGTGAAGCAGATGTTGCTGGCAGTGTGAGGCACCGAGGCCAACACTGCTAGGGTGGCGACTGCAGTGGAGAGCCTGGTGCAAGATGCCGGCACCATGAGTGAAAGTGTCCAAGGTGTCGCGCAGTCGGTGATGGCCATGGTTGAGGTCTCAACAGAATTTCTGCCTCACTGAGGGCGACAACCTGCTGCTGCAGACCATGGGGAACCTCCAGGGCTGGCAGAGCCAGATGATGCAGGGCAGGTGGGGCTCAGACCCAAACCAGATGCCGCTCTGTCCTGAGGTGAACCCCAGGGCATTTATATACCGACCGGGAGGAGGGGCACTGAGTGCCAACCTTGACCCATCCCATGGAGTGGGGATGGTGGACATCAGCTCCCCTGAATTCCACCTCTCTGATGAGACCGCATCTCGCATCCTGTATGCGGTACAGGATGGCATGGCTGTGCTGGGGGCCTCTGGCCTCAGAGCCCCCAAAGGACACCCACCAGGGGCATTGAAGGCCACAGAATGAAGTAAGCAGCTGGTAACCACCTCAGATTGCATCCTGGAGACATGCCTAGACGTAGTGGTACAGCTAGGAGAGCAAAGCACATTGGGGATCACTGAGGGCACCGGGGGGGAGGGGATGGGTGGGTTGGTAAGGGATGAGAGGGCTGGGGGTTAAGGGTGGGGGAGGTTGCGGTACCATCGGGAGGATAGTGAATTGTCAAACACAATAAATGCCTTAGTGCACAACCAATATGATGCCTCTGTCACCTTCTTCTGCAATGCAGGCTGACCTCCAAACCCTTAGCCCATCTCTCCAGGCATCTCCCCCTCCCCGCGGCACCCACCCACCCTCCGGCCGTGGATATGTCCCCGGAGTTGTGTCCCATCCACTGGGTGTACGGATCTCGGTTTCTGCGTCAGTGGTGTTGCCTCCCGCAGCGTTCAGGCGCAGTGTCCAGGCCTCACGGTCTGATTGGGCAGCTAGGCAATGACTCCCACGTGCTACATGGCCCGCCCACCCACGGGAATCCACTTGGGTTGTGTGAAGTGCTCACTTAACCACGAATGCCATTTCCCTATTAGCGATAGCCTTCAGCCGTGTGGCAAGAGGCCTCGGCAGTCGGTGGGGGTTTTGCGTGCTCTGTGGGGCAGACAGGCAGGGACAAGGATTGCCCCCGGAACGGGTACTCTTGTCCAAGGCGTTGGCACCATGGTGCTGCAGTGGTTGCCCCCCCCCAGCACACCCCCTCACCCTCCCATGGCAGCCCACCCCTGCAGAGGGTCCCCCATTGCAAGCACTGGGGTGGCAAGCCCAGCTCCGTTGGGCTCTCTGCCTGTGAGCAAAGATGGCTACTCACCTCCTCGGCTCCCCACAGAAGCCCTTCCGCCAGTTCACATTTTTCAAAAGGAGCACTAATCTGCGCCAGTGTGAGCTGTTGCTGGGGAGCCCACTGAATGATGGGAGACTGTTGGATATGGTGTCGCTCTCGTTAATTGTATGGAAATGGGGCTTAAGTGGTGATAATTGGTTTCTCGCCACGCTACGGCGAGATCCCAATTTCACCAATGTGAACAGGCCAGTTGCATCGCAAACGTTTTGGCGCCTGGCGGGGTTCTCATTTTTGGCCTCTCCCACTATTCATCAGCCACGTTTCGCTTGAGCCCACAAAGTTTGATGACCTCATCCAAATCATTGATATATATTGTGAATAGCTGAGGCCGAAGCACTGACCCCTGTGTTACCCGACTAGTCACCGCCTTACACACTAAAAAAGACCCATTTATTCCTATTCTCTGTTTCCTGTCTGCTGACCAGTTCTCAATCCATGCCAGTATAGTAACCCCAATCCCATGTGCTTTAGATTTTCACACTAACCACTTATATGGGCCTTTATCAAAGGCTTTCTGAAAAGCCAAATACACCACTTCCACTGGTTCTCTGTTATTTATTGTTACATCCTCAAACATAATTTTCATTTCATAAAACCATGTTGACGTTGTCTAATTCTATTGATATCTTCTAAATTTTTTTCATTTACTCTTTTTTTAATGGCACACGGCATTACTGACTGGGCCAGCATTTGTTGGCCATCCCTAATTGCCCTTAAGGGGACAGTTAAGAGTCAACAATCATTTCATGATCAACATCAGACTTTTAATTCCATATTTTTATTGAATTAAAATGTCACCATCTCCCATGTGGGCTCAAAGCTGGGTTCCCAAAGTATTAGCCTGGGTCTCTGCATTACTAGTCCTGTGAAAATATCACTAGGCCACTGCCTCCTCAAAAAGAGACGAACCCAGATTAAACTTCTGATGCTGTACTGACTGAGCTATCCAGGTCCTGAATACCAGGGCCCTGTTATCATATCCTTCATAGTAAACTTTAACATCTTTCCTACTCATGTTAGGCTAAATGGTCAGTCCATGTTTTCACCGTCCTTCATTTTTGAATAGTGGGTCTATTGCCACTCTCGAATTTGCTGGGACTGTTCCAGAATCTACAGAATTTTGGAAAATGTCAACTTACACATCCACTACTTCCATGGCGTCTCCTTTAGTGGCGGAATTAAATCTAGGACTTTGTTGGTCATCTTGGCTTAATACAACAATTGGCAAATCTTTAGTCAGTAAAGTCTCAAAGAAGCTAAATTAAGGTTTATGGTGATCTGATCATTAGCACTGTTGCTTCACAGCGCCAGGGTCCCAGTTCGATTCCTGGCTTGGGTTACCGTCTGCGGAGTCTGCACGCTCTCCCCATATCTGCATGGGTTTCCTCCGGATGCTCCGTTTCCTCCCAAAAGACCCAAAAGATGTGCTTTTAGGTCATTTGGACATTTTGAATTTTCTCTCCGTGTACCAGAAAAGGTGCAGGAATGTGGTGACCAGCGGCTTTTCACAGTAACTTCATTGCAGTGTTAATGTAAACCTAACTGTGACAATAAAGATTATTATCACATGACCTGACACTCCAGAGCCATAGGCTGGAATTACCCATTCTGAGGCTAAGTGCTGTGATAGGCGGCTCCAGCTGTCCTGTCCCACTGGTCAGAAAAGCGGGATCCCGCACCAAATTCTGCACTTGGAAGCTCACTAATTATGCACGAGCGCGTTCAAAGATCCAGGTCCCATATTTAAACAGCAGTCCAGCACACTCATACAACTCCAGTTTATCTATTTTGACCAGACTGTGCAGTGTTAGCAATGCAGAGGGAAAATGGCAGCAGCCTCACAAAGAAGTCTGTTCCTTGATTTAGTCACCCTCTCCTCGAGCCCAATACCTGTGACGTGTCCATGCCCCACTCTACCACCACATCTGGTAACTTTGTCCATCCCCTTCCAGTAAACAATGTGGTATCCCTCTGACTCCCCTTGTTTGTGAGCTTTTCATGCAGCCTGTCGGGGTCCTTCTTCCCTCCCTTCAGTCTTCCCTCTGCCTTCCATTGTTCATCTTCTTCATCCACCGTCTTGCCCCTCTGCCTACCATTGTGAGCCCTTGTCCCCACCCCCTGCACAGCCCTCCTTCCACACTGCCCCCTTGTCTACAGCCCCCCCACCATCCCCTGGCCTCACCGTGCATTCCACCCCTGGTCCAACTTCAGACCTTTGCTGCGGTGGCTGTATGATTCCGCAGCACAACCCTGTCCAGATAGACACTGGTGTGTGGTACCAGGGAGGTGCTCCAAGTCAGTAGCACAGGAGGGTGCATGGCTCCAGCAGAACAACCCTGTCCAGATAGACACTGGTGTGTGGTACCAGGGAGGTGCTCCAAGTCAGTAGCACAGGAGGGTGCATGGCTCCAGCAGAACAACCCTGTCCAGATAGACACTGGTGTGTGGTACCAGGGAGGTGCTCCAAGTCAGTAGCACAGGAGGGTGCATGGCTACAGCAGAACAACCCTGTCCAGATAGACATGGTGTGTGGCACCAGGGAGGTGCTCCAAGTCAGTAGCACAGGAGGATGGATGGCTCCAGCAGCACAGCCCTGTCCAGATATGGTGGAGGGGCGGTGGTGGTGGTGGTGGAACCGGCGGGCGCCAGGTCCCGGAGGGAGACCGTATCCTGTCGGCCATCGAGGTGTTCGATATAAGCGTACTGGGGATTGGAGTGTAGGAGCTGGACCCTCTACCAGAGGATCGGACTTATGGCTCCCGATATGCTTTCTGAGTAGGACTGGCCCCGGTGTCTTCAGCCAGGACGGAAGCGAGGCCCCTGAGGTGGATCTCCTAGGGAAAACAAATAGGCGGTCATGAGGGCCTCGTTTGTGGCCGTGCAAAGTAGGGACCTAATAGAGTGGAGCGCATCGGGGAGGACCTCCTGCCAGTGGTAAACTGGGAGATTCCTGGACCGCAAGGTCAGTAGGACGATCTTCCAGACCGTCGCGTTCTCCCTCTCCACCTGCCCGTTACCCCTGGGGTTATAACTGGTAGTCCTGCTCGAGGCGATCCCCTGAGCTAGCAGGTACTGACGCAGTTCGTCGCTCATGAACGACGAGCCCCGGTCACTGTGGAAATAATTGGGGAAACCAAACAGGGTGAAGACACTATGTAGGGCTTTAATGACGGTAGACGTGGTCATGTCGGGGCAAGGGATTGCAAAGGAAGCGGGAGAACTCACCAATAATATTGAGGAAATATGTATTGCGGTTAGTGGAGGGGAGGGGCCCTTTGAAATCGATACTGAGGCGCTCAAAGGGCCGGGATGTCTTTACCTAGTGGGCCTTATCTGGTCGATAGAAGTGCGGTTTACACTCCGCACAGATCTGGCAGTCCCTGGTCATGGCTCTGACCTCCTCGGTGGGGTAGGGCAGGTTGCGGGCCTTGATATAGTGGATAAACCGGGTGACCCCCGGTTGGCATTGGTCAATGCGGATAGCCTGTAGTCGGTCATCTTGCGTGCTGGTGCATGTGACGCGGGACGGCATTTGGGGATCTTATCGTTCTTGATTTTGCCCCGCTGCGTATTGTCGAACATGAAGGCTATCGATCATTGGTCGGTGACGAGGATAAACCTCCTACCAGCGAGGTAGTGCCTCCAGTGCCGTACGGCTTCCACGGTGGCTTGGGCGTCCTTCTCGACTGTCGAATGCCGAATTTCGGAGGTGGTGAGGGTGCGCGAAAAAATCGCTACCGGTCTGCCTGCTTGATTGAGGGTAGCAGCGAGAGCGACTTCTGATATGTCGCTCTCCACCTGGAAGGGGACGGACTCGTCCACCGTGCGCATCGTGGCTTTGGCGATGTCCGCCTTGATGCAGCTGAAGGCCTGGCAGGCCTCAGTTGCCAGTGGGAAGATGGTGGCCTTGATTAGTGGGCGGGCTTTGTCCGCATAGTTGGGGACCCACTGGGCATAATATGAAAAGAACCCGAGGCACCTCTTCAGGGGCTGGGGGCAGTGGGGGAGGGGAAGTTCCAGGAGGGGGCGCATATGGTCAGGGTCGGGTCCTAGAACCCCGTTTTCCACGACGTAGCCGAGGGTGGCTAGACTGGTTGTGTGAAAAATGCATTTCTCCTTGTTGTACATAAGGTTTAGGGTTTGGGCGATTTGGAGAAATCTGTGGAGGTTGGCGTCGTGGTCCTGCTGATCATGGGCACAGGTGGTGACATTGTCCAAGTACGGAAATGTGGCCCGCAGCCCGTACTGGTCCACCATTCAGTCCATTGTTCTTTGGAACACCGAAACCCCGTTCGTGACACCAAAGGGGACCCGGAGGAAGTGGAAAAGGCGGCCGCCTGCCTCAAAAGCCGTGTAGTGGCGGTCCTCCGAACGGATTGGGAGCTGGTGGTATGCAGACTTCAGATCCACTGTGGAGAACACCCGGTAGTGCGGTCTGGTTTACCATGTCTGCAATCCGGGGAAGGGGGTACGCATCGAGTTGTGTGTACCGGTTTATGGTTTGGCTGTAATCTACAACTATCCGGTTCTTTTCCCCGGTCTTGACGACCACTACCTGAGCTCTCCAGGGGCTATTGCTGGCCTCGATGACTCCCTCCCGCAAGAGTCGCTGGACCTCGGACCTGATACAAATCCTGTCCTGTATGCTATACTGCCTGCTTCTGGTAGCGACTGGTTTGCAGTCAGCAATGAGGTTTGCGAAGAGTGGCGGAGGGTCGACCTTTAGGGTCGCGAGGCTACATACGGTGAGTGGGGGTAGGGGCCCCCCGAACTTCAGGGTTAGGCTCCTGAGGTTGCATTGGAAATCTAGTCCCAATAGGAGAGGAGCGCAGAGGTCTGGGAGCACATATATTTAAAAATTGGCGTACTCGGCGCTCTGTATTGCTAAGGTTGCAGTAGTGCGAGCCAGAGGCGAGGGAGATGGTTTGGTGCGCCGGGAAAATTGTGAGCGAGCAGCGTCTTACCATGTTTGGGTGAATGAAGCTCTCTGTGCTCCTGGAGTCGAAAAGGCAAGGCGTCTTGTACCCGTTTACCCGGACGGCCATCATAGAGCTCCGGAGGTGCTTGGGTCGCGACTGGTCCAGGGTGACCGCGCTCATATGCAGGTAGCCAACATGGTCGGACGTGCTGGGGCGGTTCCGCGATGGCTGCCCTTGTTGTTCATACGCGTCGAGCAGCGTAGCAGATGGCGGCCAAGATGGCGGCCCCTGTTGGTCGAGCGTGGCGAGCGGTGAGGAAGATGGCGTCCAAGATGGCGGCCCCCATGGATCGCACGTGGCCAGCCGCGTGGGGGAGGATGGGCAAGATTGCGGCTCCCATGAGTCGCACGTGCTGTGAGGGCTGGAAGATGGCTGCCTCCACGGATAGCACGAAGCTGATGACGCGTCTGCAGGGGGCGGAGTCGGCAGACACGCTGCCACACTGCGCGGTCTGCGGGCTTGTGAGTCTGAGGATTGGGCCTGTGAGTTAGAGTTCTTGGACCTGGCCAGGCAAACTTTGGCAAAATGTCCTTTTCTGCCACAGCTGCTGCAGTTTGCGTTACAGGCCGGGCAGTGCTGCCGGGGGTGTTTGGACTGGCCGCAGAAATAGCGGGGTAGCCCCCCATGGTGGGCGGGCGGCCGCACGGCACAGGCCTGGGGTAGTCTTTGGTCGGGGGTCCACGAGGGGGTTGCGAGGTCAGCCGGGAACGCGTTAACGCTCTGGAACGCTACTTCCAGAGAGGAGGCTAACTTTACCGTCTGATCCAGGTCCAGGGCCCCCTTTTCGAGTAGGCGAGTCACATGTAGTTGGACCGGACTCCCACCACGTAGACGTCTCGGACGGCGAGTTCCATATGTTGAGTGGCCATAACGGCCTGGTGGATGCAGCTGCGTGCGAGATCTTTGAGGTTGCATAGGTAGTCTTCTATTGATTCCCTGGGACGCTGGCTGCGAGTGGTGAGGATGTGTCGTGCGTAGAGCTCGTTCACGGGCCGTACATAGAGGTGTTCGAGCATCGCGAGGGCGTCTGCGTAAGAGGAGGCCCCGTCCAGTTGAACAGAGATTCGATGGCTCACCCGTGTGTGGAGGAGGCTCAGCTTCTGTTCGTCGGTGACGGAAGGCGTGGAGAAGGCTGCGAGATAGGCCTTGAAGCAGCGGAGCCAGTGCGAAAAAAATTTTTCGCCTCCGCGGCCTGTGCATCGAGTTCCAGTTGGTCAGGTTTCAGGCCCGATTCCATAGTTGCGTTTAAGTTGATTAAATTGATGCAACCATCAATTCACAAGAGCAGAAGTAAACCGTGGCTTTAATCAACTTAGAACAGTGCCTGCCTGCGATTGATTCAATACTGAGAACCGCCTACAGGTCGACTGCTCTTTATACCTCCCTTCAAGGGGAGGAGCCATGGGTGGAGCCCATACCTGCCCCAACATGTTCCCCTATGGATAATGCCATACAGTGGCCCATAGGAGAAGCCCACAAGGGCAACAGCATAGCACAGATACAAATACAATGGTGGATTATTGGCATAATACATTCACCACACAGGTTATTATTTTTGCTGTTGGCATCTGTTGCCAAACTGATATAGCTACTGGCTGTCATGATAGTTCATGCCAGCCCACAGGAGGTGTTGTCATTTCTCTCATTCACCAGCTAGCAACTCCCAGATGCAACAGTCGATGTTTAGGACCTTCATGTCACACTTGCATGTCTCCTTGAAGTGGAGTTTTGGGCGCCTCACTGGTCGCTTGGCTCCAACGTTACCTCATCATACAGACCTTTCTTGTGATACAACCATCTTCCATCTTGCAGAAGTGCCTGAGCCACCAATGCTGCCTCTGTTTGATTAGTACCAATACACTTTGGAACTCAGCCTTTGAGAGGATTTTCTCCTATCCTAATATACCCATATTGTGCTGCAAGATAGCAGAGATGTAAATTATTGAGCTCCTTTTCCTGGTAGTAGTAAGTCACCCATGTTTCAAAGTCGTACAGCAAGGTGCTGAGATCACAGGCCCTATAAACCATCAGCTTGTTCCTAAGGGTCAGTTTGATATTTTACTATCATTGTTTTGCAAATTGGCCAAAGGTGGTATCTGCTTTCCCTATGAGTGTGTCAAGTTCTGCATCAAGTGATCAAGTGTGGACCCGAGTTAGCAGAATCTATGGACCACTTCCAGTAGGTGTTCTTTAGTGTGATCAGGGGCAGAGACAGCACATTGCCCCATGACCATAGTTTTCCTGATGCTTGTAGTTGGAAAGAACAAGATACTGGCACTATATTAACTCTAATTTGGGCAGGGTTATCTTAAAGATTTCTAAGTATGGTAGCGAGCAGGAACTGCCATGAGCTTCCCATCGCTCAGCCCAGCAAGGCCGGCAATGGGGCCCCACGGGCTTCTCGCCGCAAATGAAGGCTCGCCAGCAGATTCACCGGCACCGCGCTCGCCAGCCCCCCGCTAACAGGGTCGAGTAGAGCAGCCAGTGCTGCCTGGGACAAGGTGGTGGCGGCTGTGAGCTCGGGGAGTGTGACCAGGAGGACTGACCTCCAGAGCTGGAAAAAGGTCAACGACCTCCACCGGGCAGAACGATTGAGTCGACACCAATGCCCTCCCTCACCGATACCTTTCCGCCCCCATGTGAACGTCCGCCCTCCTCTCCCCCCATATCTCCATGCAACCTCAACCCTGCCTCCAGCCCCCTCACCCTTCAACCCCCCCCTCCCACAACATCTCCTTCACAGCCCCCCTCCCATACTGTAAACCGCTCGTGTGGCTAACGATGCCCTCTCTGTGTCTCCTCAGGAAATGCTCCCTCACAACCCTCGGGAGAGGGCCCAGACTGGCGGTGGGGTGCTGGACATAAGAATCCTTACCTCCTTCGAGGAGTAGGCCCTGGAGGTGACTGGTGCGGCCAAGGACAGGGTGGTCACCCACGCGGAGGCTGGCGGATGCCGCAGAGGTGAGGAACCACCGGGCTCCACGCCGGAGGACCTGTCAAATGCGAGTTGTTATTGCCTTACTGACTGACGCATCGCTCCCACTGACCACATTCTCCCAGCTGTGAGCAATCAGATGAGCACCACACAGCTGCTGATGTACATCAGGTGGAGGCAGGAACCCTCAGGCAAGACAGCAATCGGAGGTCTGCTGGATCCCAGGACCCAGCTGGGTCCCAGCCTGATGCTGAGCCAGTGGAAGAGGTATTCCTGGAGCCGATAGAGATGAGAGGGAGCGGTCAGGACATTTAAAGAGAGATGTCAGCGACACTCCAGCAGATCCATTGCTGATTGGAGAAGTCCCAGAGGCTACGGGTGCAGGAGATGTCGCCGGCACTGCGTGGCACCGAGGCCAACACTGCTAGGGTGGTGACTGCATGGAGAGCCTGGTGCACAACGTCGGCACCATGCGTGAAGGCTTGCAAGGCATTGCTGAGGGTCTCGGCAGAATGTCCACCCTGCTGGGGGTTGTCGCCCAGAACCAGGCTGACCTTGATGAGATCCTGCGGGACATGTCCTGTACTCAGGTGGGAATGGCTGAGCTTGTCCCACAGTCTCAGATGGGCTTTGCTGAGGCGCTGCAGAGCTTGTCCCAGTCCCAGGTGGGCATTGCCGAGGTGCTGCAGAGCATGGCCCAATTACTGAGTAGTATCTCCGAGGACGTCGACACGATGGTGCGGACTATGGGGAACCGCCAGGGCTGGCAGACCAGAGGATGCAGGGGAAGCCGGGGCTCAAACCAGCTGCCCCTCCATCCCAAGGTGAACCACAAGGCCCTATGTGTACCAACCAGGAGGAGGGGACGCTGATTGCCAACCCAGACCCATCCCATGGAGTGGTGACGGTGGCTACCAGCTCTCCCGAGTTCCATCCCTCTGATGAGGCCATGTCTCGCAGCTAGCACACGGGACAGAGTGGCACGGCTGTTCCGCCGACAAGTGCGCTGGCCTTCCAGCGCTAGAGCCGCTGAGGATGCCCGCCAGGAGCATCAGAGGCCATGGGACAAGGTAAGCAGCTGGCTGCTTCCACCTCAGATATGCATCCTGCGAAGACATTTAGACATAGAGCTAGGATGGCCAAGCACATCGAGAATCATTGAGGGCACCGGGGGGAGGGGGGGCCGAGGGTGTAGGTAGGAGGTAAGGGGAGTGGGTGAAGGGGGTGGTGAGGCGGGGCAGGGTGTTCCGGGTGGGGCGGGGAGAGGGCAAGGGCCATCAATGGGGGAATGGAGGGTCCAGGGTTGGAAGCCACTGTTGTTTGTCAGTCTCACACCCTCTCCCAATTCCTTACAGATATTGATCCTGTGGCAGGGATATTGGATGCAGAACTTGTCCTTGTGGTGCTGCTGCTAGGCCGGGTGGCCAGAATCCGGAGGCGGCAGCAGCGGCAGCAGCGGCAGCAGCAGCAGCGGCAGCAGCGGCAACAGCAGCGGCAACAGCAGCGGCAACAGCGGCAGCGGCAACAGCAGCGGCAGCAGCGGCAGCAGCGGCAGCGGCAGCAGCGGCAGCAGCGGCAGCAGCGGCAGCGGCAGCAGCGGCAGCAGCGGCAGCAGCGGCAGTGTCTGCAGGTGTGCCAAGTGGCAGCCCATGTGCCGGGCCCCTGCCACATCCTGAGGACCCATTGTGTACCCCGGGGGAGAGGGGTTACAGCCAATTGTGTACCCCGGGGGAGAGGGGTTACAGCCCATTGTGTACCCCGGGGGAGAGGGGTTACAACCCATTGTGTACCCCGGGGGAGGGGGGTTACAGCCCATTGTGTACCCCGGGGGAGAGGGGTTACAGCCCATTGTGTACCCCGGGGGAGAGGGGTTACAGCCCATTGTGTACCCCGGGGGAGAGGGGTTACAGCCCATTGTGTACCCCGGGGGAGAGGGGTTACAGCCCATTGTGTACCCCGGGGGAGGGGGGTTACAGCCCATTGTGTACCCCGGGGGAGAGGGGTTACAGCCCATTGTGTACCCCGGGGTAGAGGGGTTACAGCCCATTGTGTACCCCGGGGGAGAGGGGTTACAGCCCATTGTGTACCCCGGGGGAGAGGGGTTAACAGCCCATTGTGTACCCCGGGGGAGAGGGGTTACAGCCCATTGTGTACCCCGGGGGAGAGGGGTTACAGCCCATTGTGTACCCCGGGGGAGAGGAGTTAACAGCCCATTGTGTACCCCGGGGGAGAGGGATTAATGGCCCATCGCTTACCCCAGGGGAGAGGGATTAATGGCCCATCGCTTACCCCGGGGGAGAGGGATTAATGGCCAATCGTTTACCCCGGGGAGAGGGGTTAACAGACCATTGTTTACCCTGGGGGAGAGGGGTTAACGGATCATTGTTTACCCCAGGGAGTGGGATAAACAGCCCATGGTTTACCCCGGGGAGAGGAGTAAAGGCCCATCGTTTACCCCGGGGGAGAGGGATTAATGGCCCATCGTTTACCCCGGGTGAGAGGGATTAATGGCCCATCGCTTACCCCGGGGGAGAGGGATTAATGGCCCATCGTTTACCCCGGGGGAGAGGGATTAATGGCCCATCGTTTACCCCGGGGGAGAGGGATTAATGGCCCATCGTTTACCCCGGGGAGAGGGATTAATGGCCCATCGCTTACCCCAGGGAGAGGGATAAATGGCCCATTGTTTACCCCGGGGGAGAGGGGTTAAAGGCCCATCGCTTACCCCAGGGAGAGGGATAAATTGCCCATCGTTTACCCCGGGTGAGAGGGGTAAAGGCCCATCGCTTACCCCAGGGGGGAGGGGTTAATGGCCCATCGTTTACCCCGGAGGAGAGGGGTAAAGGCCCATCGCTTACCCCAGGGGGGAGGGGTGAATGGCCCATCATTAGGAGGGGGTTGGGCGGTGTTCACTCCGTTGAGCATTGATCCCTCGCTGGTTGCGGGTTTTCCCGGTTTCCAAGAGCCATTATTTGCAGATTGAGTTGAGTCGGCAGTGGGAGTAGAGCTCAGGTGCATCGGGAATATGGTCCAGTGACCGAGCCCAGGGACACAATTCCCCCAGCTTGGCCCTGGTTCAGCCCTTTCTCTCGATCCTGAACAAAATGGAACTAATTCTGGGTTCGGGTAGGATATGGAGCCAGGCTCCCAAACTAAACTGGAGGGGAATCGAGCAAAGAAGTCAAACATCGCTGACAGTCTCTGTTCTCTGGGTTACGGGGAAAGGGTGGAGGCATGGGCTTATGTAGGATGCTCTTTCCAAGGACCGATGCAGATTCAATGGGCCGAATGGCCTGTTCCTGCACTGTAAATTCTATGATTCTATGACCTGGCCACCCATTAGGCCAGGGGAGGATGCAGTGAGGGAGACCCGCGACAGACCAAGGTGTAGAAACGTCGCTGGTTGTTTGAACAGATGACGGACATCATGTGCCGCAGGAGGCTCCGTCTCAACAAGGAGATGGTGCATCACCTGTGCCATGTCCTCGCGGACTTGGCACCACATGGAGGAGGTGGACACCTGCTCCCGATGGCCGTCAAGGTCACTGCAGCTCTGAACTCTTACGCCTCAGGATCATTCCAGGGCTCGAGCGGGGACCTGTGTGGCATCTCGCAGACTACAGCCCACAGGTACATCCGACAGGCCACAGATGCCTGCTTGCCTGGGCGGAAAACTACATCAACTTAGACATGGACCAGGCTCAACAGGATGCCCGGGCAGCAGGTTTTCCTGCCGTTGGCGTTATGCCACAGGTCCAGGGGGTAGTGGATGACCCTCATGTTGCTCTGCACTCACCGGGCCATTTGGGGGTGCCCTACGTTAACAGAAGGGGTTCCACTACCAGAACATACCGCTCGTGTGTGACCACCGCATGAAGATCATGCGCGTGTGGACACGCTTCCCAGGGAGTGCGCATGATAGCTGCATTCTGGAGTAGTCGGTCATCCCCGGTCTTTCGAGGACCACCCCAGTATGGGCAGCTGGCTCTTGGAGGATAAGGGGTACCCGCCGAGGACCTGGCTAATGGTGCCAATACAGAGGCTGGAGACCGAAGACCGATACAATGAGGCCCATACAACCACCCGGGCTGTGATTGAGCGGTGCATTGGACTCTTCAAGATGTGGCTCTGATACTTCGACCACTCAGGTGGTGCACTCCAGTACACGGCCTGGAGTGTCGCCTGCTTTGTTGTTCTCTGTTGTGCCCTCCACAACCTCGCACTACAGTGGGGTGACAAGCTGAAGGTTGGTGATGAGGAACATGTGGCCACCTCCAAAGAGGAGGATGAGGATCATGAGGAGGAGGGGGATGGGGATGATGATGATGATGAGGAAGCCCCGGACGACGGGCCCAGGGAGGAACTTGAGGACTAACCAGAGGCTGCAGGACAGGTGGCAGCGGCCAGGGTACGGCAAGTCCTCAACCTCGTCCACTTGACTTAGGGCATGTCCTGGTCTATCGTTGATACCTTTCACACACTCCCCCACCCCTATTTCCCATTCTCCTTGGGTCTGTGACATATCACTCCAGGGCACTGGGATTATGTCGGCACCGTCGGAAGGTCACTTTCGAGGGCAGGGGGCTGATAACCCGCAGAGAGTTGAGCATTGGTGCTCCTCAATCTATGCCATTGTCTGACCCCTGCCTGTCTGCTGAGTGCTTGCTCACACCCATCACCTGCACAAGGTGTGCCCAGGGGGGGACAGGGGGTATGCCTGGAGAGATGGGCCAAGGGTTCAGAGTTCAGCCCGCTTTGCGGAAGAAAGTGACAGAGGTGTCATGCTGGTTATGCTTAAGGATGTTTAATGTGTTATACAATTCTCCCAAAGGTGTCGCCCATCACCCTCCCCAATGCCCTCCCTCACTGCCAACTCACCCCCTCCCCCTCACCCCCTACATCTAGGTATCTCCCCAGGGTGCACATCAGAGGTGGAGGCAGCCAGCTGCTTACCTCGCCCCATGGCCTCCGATGCCCCTGTCAGGTGTCCTCAGGAGGCTCTGGGGCCATAGGGCCCCGGTGCATATGTCGGCAGCACATGCACAGCCGTGCCACCCTGTCACATGTGCTGGCTGTAAGACGCGGCCTCATCAGAGGGGTGGAACTCGGAGGAGCTGGTGGCCATCGTCGCCACTCCATGAGACGTGTCCGGGTTAATACCCAGTGTCCCTTCCTTCCACTCGGTGCCCGTAGGACCCTGGGGTTCACTTTGGGATGAAGGGCAGTTGGTTCAAGCCCCGGCTGCCCCTACATCATCTGGCTCTGCCAGCCTTGGCAGCTCCCAAATGCCTGCACTGTCGTGTCGACGTCCTCGACGATGCTCCTTTGTGATTGGACCATGCTCTGCAGCGCCTCGGCAGTGCCTATCTGAGATCAGGATATGTCCCGCAGAACCTCGTCAAGGTCGGCCTGGTACTGGGTCATATTCCCCATCGAGGGTGGACATTCTGCCGGGTGGCCACATGGGCCTCATTGTACCGGTCCTCCACTTCGGTCTCCAGCCGAGACCCTCAGTCATGGTGGTCACCGACGCCTTGGACACCTTCACTAATGATGCCGACTTCGTGCACGTGGCTCTCCACTGCAGTCACCACCCGAGCAGTTTGGCCTCAGTGCCATGCATTGCTGGTGACAACCCCTGTGCCCATAGCCCCTGGGACTCCTCCAATTGGCTATGGATCTGCTGGATTGGTGCTGACATCTCCCTATGAATGTCCCAGCCACTCCCTATCGTATCCATCAGCTCCGGGATGGACTTTTCCAGAGGCTCAGCATCACGTTGGGACCTGGCTGGGAGCTGGGATCCAGCAGACCTCCGAAGGAGGTGTGGATTTTTAAGTCCGGCATCCTGCCGCCACTCTAGGCCCTCTCCCGACGGTTGTGCGAGAGCCTATCCTGAGAAGATACAGAGAGGGCATCACTCACCACACACGTGGTTCACAGTGGTTGGGGCATGAAAGAAAAGTTGGGAGGGTTGAAGGGGGTTGTGAGAGCATTGTGGCCGCATGGAGTTTTAGGGGGGGTGGATGCTCGTGTGGGGTGGAAAGGTTTCGGGGGGAGGCTGGGTGGGGGGTGTCTACTCACTCATGCTGCCAGGTGTAGGTCGTTTACCTTTTTTCGGCACTGGAGGCCAGTCCTCCTGGTCACTCTCTCAGAGCTTACACTCGTCACCACCTTGTCCAAGGCAGCTGTGACCGCCCTGTGGCTCACCATCCGGGACCTCGGGGGAACAGGACATCTCTCCTGGCCTCCACTGTGTCTAGGAGCCTCCCAGGCTAGGGCAGCATGGTAGCACAAGTGGATAGCACTGTGGCTTCACAGCGCCAGGGTCCCAGTTTCGATTCCCTGCTGGGTCACTGTCTGTGCGGAGTCTGCATGTTCTCCCCGTGTCTGCGTTGGTTTCCTCCGGGTGCTCCGGTTTCCTCCCACAGTCCAAAGACATGCAGGTTAGGTGGATTGGCCAGGATAAATTGCCCTAAGTGACCAAAAAGGTTAGGAGGGGTTATTGGGTTACGGGGATAGGGTGGAAGTGAGAGCTTAAGTGGGTCGGTGCAGACTCGATGGGCCGAATGGCCTCCTGCACTGTATGTTCTATGTTCAGGTCCACACTGCCAAATCCTGGTGCCGGCCTTCTTGGCGCCATTGTTGCGAGCTGACTGGTGTTGGCTGAGCAAATGCTGCTTAAGTGCTGCTCGACCTTGTTAGCAGGGGGCTGGCGAATGCTGTGCCGGCGAATCGGCTGACGAGCCTCCATTTGCGATGATAAACCTATGGGGCCTCGTTAAGTGGACCAATTAACGCTGAATAATGTTGCCGGTGTCGCTGGGCCGAGCACCCGGAAGCTCGCGGCAATTCCCGCTCACTACTGCACGTAGAAATGGTTCTGGAGAATCACACCCAAAGAAACAGAACCAAAGGCAGAAAAGGATGAAGAGTCAGTTAAAAGATAGAGAAATAAAGAGATGGAGAAAAATGGAATGTATTAAGGGAGAGTAAAAAATGACAGAAAGTATTTGTTTGATTGAAGAACAAATAGAGACATTATGGTAAGGGCCAAATATTCTGGCTTCAGGCTTCACAATGTTTAACTTACAGTTTTTACACAATCTGACAACAGAGACAATGGAGGGGCCGAGAGAAGTGGCAGAGAGGAAGAGCTGAGTGTCCAAAGTGTACATGTGACTCAATGTTTTAGGATGATAACAGCAACTGACTGCTGAGAATGAGGAGTGGGAGACCAAGGACAGAAGCTTCAGAGACTTTAGAAGTAACAGTGTTGGGGCTAAAAGGGCATGTTGTCATTCGCCACAAGCCTGTTTCATTAAAGCCAAGTTTTCAATGCATTCAGAATAAGGTTGTGAAAAGCAAGGGCCTTGTTTGCAACTGAACGGATATTCTGGAGGGAAAGGTAAAGTTAGGCAATGATCATTGGCCAGCTTGTACAGTTAAGGAGGTAGTAATGTGCAAACTGAGCAGGCTGGGAAGCAGTTTGGTGGACAGATTGGTGAGAGGAGAATAAAAGCGTTAGAGTCACTGCTCATAGCAAGAAGCGGTGGCTGCTTTGATAGGCCTCTCGGAGAATGTGAAGAGAGGCACGGGAATGTAGCCATGGGTTTATCAAAGGAAGAGTTAAAGCCCCCTCTGGAAAGGCAATTGGGGAAGTAATGGGTGGGGTAGGGACTGGGGGAGCAAAAAGAGTGAAGAGGTGACAGTGAGAGGATGGGGAAGTGACGAGAGAGAAGGATGGCAGAACGGTCAGAATGAGAAAGAAGGAATGAGGCCAGGACTGGTGCCAAAATAGGCATGGATGGATCCAGATAGAGAACAAATTACAGAATCATCAAGCAAGATATAGTATGAGCTTTTCAATTTTATTCAAAATAAAAATGTAGCTCATGATAGTCAAACGATTATTTGCAGCATGTTACGTACATGCCCAATGAAGCTTTAAGCAATGCGAGGGTTCAAAGTGGAATTTTATATGTTAGAGTGTACATTTTACAGTAATAGAAACCTAACAAATATAGAGACCATTGGAAGTTCCTGGAAGTTTACAACGCTGGGCCAGGTGTTCTGGGTTTTTGCAGCATGCTGGAAGAGCCTTGGATGTTAAGATTGCAGCAGGATTAATGCACTTTTGTTCGCTCCCGGGCGGGGATGGTGGGGGGGGGGGGGGGGGGGGGGGGGACTGGAGTTCGGCACTACTGGGGTCAAAGTGTGAAGCACTGGCCACATGATGTGTGACACTCAGTGGGGGAGTTGGTGAAGAGACATTTGGATAGATGTTTATGACAGATTTCTGCAAATACTCTAAAGTTATACTTATTCATTGCTTCAACGCTGAACAGCCAAGCATCCATTGAATACAGAAACAATCTCAGCTACAAACTTTGATTTGGTGCTGAAAGTAACAAAACAACAACTTGACACTGACCCATGTAAGCGTATATTTGGGCAGATGAGTAAAAGCTTGGTCAAAGAGACAGCTTTTAAATTGTGCCTTAAGGAAAGAAGATAATTCCTGAACTTAGGGCCTTAGCAGTTAAAACCCAGTCAAACAATTAATATCAGGGATTCTCAAGAGGCCAGGGTTGGAAGAGTGCAGACACATCAGAGAATTGTAGGGCTGGAAGAGATTACAGAGGTAGCAGGAGAGGCCATGAAGTGATTTGGAAACGAGGATGAGAATTTTTAAATTGAAATGTCGCTCAACTGGGAGCCAATATCAGCCAGTAAGAAAGGGGTGATGGCTGAATTGGATAGGGTGTGAGCTGGGACACGGACAGCAAAGCTTTGGATGACCTCAGGCTTATATGGGAGACTGGCTAGGAATGTGTTAAAATAATCAGGTCACGAGGCCACAAAGGCATGGGGGAGAGTTTCAGCTGCAGACGAACTGAGGCAGAGATGAAGTCAGGCAATGTTACAGAGGTGGAAATGGGTGGTCATGGTGTTAGTGCAGGTATGTGTATATTGGCTGCATATTTCAAGGTCAGCCAATAAACACTTAAAAGATCAAGCTTTCTGTTTCCCTTTGGATGATGGGGTATGCTTGGAAAGGTAGGTGGTGGGTGGGGAGATGGAGAAGGAGAGGGAGGACATTACACATCTCCAGAAGCTTTAATACTTCTCTCCAGGCTACTGATCAAACAAGTGTTTTGATTAATTGTTTTTCAGGAATGTATAAATAAATCTTCACAAAAACAATAAATATCTACAAAACATCAGTAACTGCATGACACAGGCCTGCAGACCTTGAGGAAGTGAAAGGTAAATCCTCCATCTTGCTCGTTAAAAATATATTAGGAATAGAAGCAGGAGTAGGCCATGTGGCTCCTCCAGTCTGCATTGCTATTCAATAAGATCATGGCTAATCTTTCACATTAATTCCACTTTCCCTATCCCCAGACCGCTTGATATCCCCAAGTGCCCAACAATCTATTTTGTTTTTGTAAATTTAGAGTACCCAATTCTTTTTTTCCCACTTAAGGAGCAATTTTGGCAGGCCAATCCACCTACCCTGCACATCTTTAGGTTGTGGGGGTGAGGCCCACGCAGACACGAGGAGAATATGCAAACTCCACACAGCCAGTGACCCGGGGCCAGGATTGAACCCGGGTCCTCGGTGCCGTGATGCAGCAGTGCTAACCAGTATGCCACCGTGCCGCCTCTCCCAACAATCTATTAATCTCAGTCTCGGAATTACTCAATAACTGAGCATTCACAGCTCTCGAGACACAGAATTCCAAAGATTCAAAGCCCCCCCAGAGTGAAGAAATTTCTCTTTCTCTCCGTCCAAAATGCCTGACCCCTTAACCTGAGACTGTGACCCACAGATCGAGACTTTCCAGCCATGAAAAACAACCTCCAGGCATATACTCAGTCAAGCCTCCAAAAGCTAAAACTGTTTCAGTGAGATCACCTCTCATTCTTCTAAACTGAATCTCTCTGCATAGGAGAGCCCTCTCATCCCAGGGATCAATTTAATGAACCTTCATTACACCCACTCTAAGGAAAATATAAGGAGTTCAAACAGTATTTAATACTCCAGCGCCGGATTCTCAGTTCCTGAGACTATGTGTTGACGCCAGGGCACAGAAGCACAGTGGTGAGCACTGACTTGGGTCACAGTCTGTGTGGAGTCTGCACATCCTCCCTGTGTCTGCGTGGATTTCCTTTAGGTGCTCCGGTTTCCTCCCACAAGTCCCGAAAGACACGCTTTTCGGTAATTTGGACATTCTGAAATCTCCCTCTGTGTATCCGAACAGGTGCCGAAATGTGGTGACTAGGGGCTTTTCACAGTAACTTCATTGCAGTGTTGATGTAAACCTACTTGTGACAATAAAGATTATTATTATTAATATAGATTATTCGTGGACTTCCACAACAGCAAAACTGGCACCGTACCTGGTCCGATTGACCGACCGTTGAGGGGATAGCACTGGCGCCATGTGGAACACAATTGATTCCAATGGGAAACGGTGCTGGATTCACCAGGTCTGTGATTGACACTCACTGACAAGCTGCAGCTGCATATAGACATTTCACTCCCTACACACACCATCCCAGCCAACAAGATGGCACTGGTTGTGCTGGAGCGTGTCCTTCCCGCTGATGGGTCGGCTGGGGCCAGAGAGCACCTAGGGAGGTGTCCTGGGAGGACACCCATACGACCCATGGCCCTAGGTTCACAACGAGCAGCTGAAGGCTGCCTTGCAGGCTGCAGAAATGGTGTTCCATGCCCTTCCACCCCGGCCCCACAGCCCATCTCTTGGCCACCTCCTGCTACTCGCCCCAGCCATGGCAGATGCCCCCCGGCCAGTGGGACTATTGTCAGCAAACTATGGCAATGTTGGACTCTTTTTGTACCCCCTCTCACTCCCTCAGCAGTCACGGTGCCTGTTTCACGATTTGTAACAGTACAGGTGAACCTTGCCGCCGGGAATTAGCCCCAATGGAGGTGGAGAGTTGCAGAGGCCCCAGAGAATACCGGGTCAGGCCTGCTAATAATATGCCAACGGTGCTTACTGTATGTACGTTCTGGAATGCATTGACGCCGCTGTCGAGGCACCGGAGAATTACGATTTGGCGAGAAACCGGCGCCTGCCACGATTTTGGCGTTAAAACCGATTCTCTGCCCACTTGCATTTTGCGATTCCAGTGTCGACCGACGGCGAATTCTGCCCCAGGTATAATCCCAGTGAATCCTGTACAATTTCAGCAAGTTAACCCACTCACAATAAAGTCTAACATACTAAAGTCTAACGTATTATTTGCCTTCCTAATTGCAGTGTGTTAACTATCTATGAAAGTGTATAAGGGCACCTAAATTCCTTTGAAACCTGACAATAACTAGATTCTCACCTTTAATGCCTCCCCACCACATCCCTACAATTATATTCTATCTATGACCTTCTTGCCCCATCACTCAATCATCTGTATCCCTTTGCAATCTCTTTGTATCATCCTTGCACGTTATTTTCCCACTTGGCTTTGTAACAGATGAATATGTTACACTTGGACCCCATGAGGTTACAGCAGGCTGGACGATTCCCAGCTGCTCCCGTTATATTCCTTCAAGTAAGTTATTAACAGAGATTGCAAATAACTGAAGCCCAAGCTACGATGCTTCTGGCACTCCAATAGGCACAAACAACCTGCCATCCCAAATGACCTGTTTATTCCTATGCTTTGTTTTTTGTCCATTAAACAACCCTGGTCCTAATCTTCTTTCGTAACCTCTCACCTGGCACTTTATCGTATATGTTTTTGAAAAACTAATGTATTACACCCACTGGTTCCCAGTGAAATGAAAATGAAATGAAAATCGCTTATTGTCACAAGTAGGCTTTAAATGAAGTTACTGTGAAAAGCCCCTAGTCACCACATTCCGGCGCCTGTTCGGGGTGGCTGGTACGGGAATTGAACCTGCTGGCCTGCCTTGGTCTGCTTTCAAAGCCAACGATTTAGCCCTGTGCTAAACCCGCCCCGTGCTGGTTGCACCCTCAAAAAACTCTGGCCATGATACAGCGGACTTGAGTTAAAGTCCGCTGAACGGTGTGTTTAACGGGGTGTTTCTCGGTGCCTGCAGTGCCCCGAATAACCCCACTATTCAATGTTGCTTTTCTGAGCTGAAGCTCACCAGCAGAAAGGTTCCTCGCTGATGGGGGGGTCGCCATTTTGTCCAGCTGCCCCAATCTTCCACTCCCGCCCTCTCAGGCGTTCCCCCCCATTTTTGTGACTGTCCTCACCCCCCCCACCCCCCCCAACCTTGGGGATGACCCCAGCAACCCCTCTTACTCCCCCCTCTACTTGGTAAGACACCCCCGGGTCCTAGCCCTATATACCCTGGCAGTGCCACTGGCACCATGGCAGTGACAAGATCCCCTGTGACAGGGGAATGCCAGGGTGCCACCCTGCCCTGTTCCCAACCAGCTGGGGGTCTTTAATGGCCTGAGAGACACCCCGAGGTGCCGTTACGCCTGGTCCAGGTTTGTTTGGACCAGTATTAAACAGTACCCTAGCAAGGCCTCCCAGGTGCAGTTGGTGAATCCCGGGCACCGGGTGAATCCGGGTGAGATCCAGATCCCGGCGGGTGGAGCGAATCGGGCAGGAGACTCGCGATTGGCCCAGCGCGGAGCCTGATTTTGGGCTCACGCGCGATTCGCCCATTGTGCCTGGATTCGTGCCAGATGCAATGGGGTCACTGATTGGTGCCCTCTGTTAGAATTGTCAAACAGGATTTTCCTTTCAGAAAACTGTGCTAACTCTGCCTAATCATAGTGATTTTCCAGGCACTTTATTACCACATCATTAATAATAGATTCTAGCATTTCCCGACAACTGACATCAGGCTAACTAGCCTATAGTTCCCTGTTTTCTCTCCCCTTCTTTCTTGAACAGTTGGAGTACAAAGAATTATACAATGGTTACAGCACAGAAGGAGGCTATTTGCCCTGTTGTGTCTATGCTGGCCCCCTTTCTGGCCCTCTTCAGGAACAATTCATCGAATGCAACTTCCCTGATTTTTTCCCAATATACTCTGCACATTTTTCTTTTTCAGATGATGATCCAATTCCTTTTGAATGCCCCAATTGAACATGTGTCCACCACACTCTCAGTCAGTGCATTCCAGATCTTCACCACTTGTTGGGTGAAATGTTTTTCCTCATGTCGCCATTGCTTCTTTAACCTTAAATCTATGCCCTCTGACTCTTGACCCTTCCAGCAATGGGGACAGTTTCACCCTACCCATTCTGTCCAGACCCCTCATAATTTGGAATACCTCCATAAAATTTTCTGTCAACCTTCTCCTCCAAGGCAGGCATCCTGGCTTTTCCACTCTAGCTGCGCAACATTTGCTACCTTCCATCCCATGGAGACTGTGGGCAGAATTTTCCATTGTGGAGACTAAGTCCGGTGGTGACAGGAAAGTTGGCATGACTCCTGCTGGGTGGTGGGTTGGGTTCTCACACCAGATTGTCCTCTTATTAACTCATTAATTATGTAATAGTGAGGAGCTCGTCGAATCGCGTGGCTAGGCGGGCTGGGAATTGTCCGGCCCGCTGTTACCTCATGGGGTCCAAGATATGGGTGCCATATTTAATTAGCGCCCACACACACACATTCACTCTCAGCAGCCCAGGATTTGTTGTGGTGAAGCCAAAAATAGCCCCAGGAGGAAACAAGCCCTCTACCCCCAGGTTCAGTGACAAAACCCTGGAGAGACTCCTCCCGGAAGCCCAGGGCCAGTTCTCTATCTCGGGGAATATGGGAGTCGGGGGTCCATCAACCTCACTACGATGGCCTGGGAGGAGGTTGTCAGGGAAATCAGCATCAGTGGACCTCAGAAGCAGATTGCCCTACAGTGCAAGAAGAGGATAAATAATCTCACCCATTCCACCGGGATAAGTCAACCATCTCCTCACTCCAAACTCACTCTCATTAGGTCACCAGGGTGTCCAAGGGTTATGATCCACAGAGATCTCACATACAAGGAATATCAGAACTAATTGACTGACGGACACTTTAACATCACCATCTAATGTAACATTCTGCACAAATGGTGCCTTCAGCCCTTACTGGTGTGGACTCAGCATACACAGGAGGCATGCATGCTCTGACCTTCTCTTTCATCCTTTGTGCTGATGGACTTTATGGAGGACAAGACCTCTCACAGTCAAAGGGTGAGATCTCAGACCGGTGTGGGGATTCCAGGGTTTAAGCCACTCAGCTCCCATGAGGAACAGGCAGCAGACCTTACCGGAGAGGACACAGACTGTTTCTGCATGGAAAACAAGATCAGTGTCCTCCAATAAGCCAGTGAAGGTCCATACAATAGACATCGTCCCCACACGGACAATGACTGTGAAGGACCTATAATGTAGGTGACTGTCGACCAATAACTATCTCTTCTCTATTCCAGCCACCAGTATGAAAAAGTGGAAGCAGAGCACCAGCCAGCGCATCATCGAATGCGGATCCTGTGGAATCATCCAAGGGAGACTAGCCATCGTGTTCACCTGCACACCAGCACAGATGCAATACAATGGTGGGACCTGGTTCTAGAGCTCAGATTCATTATCTTGTGAGCACAGGGCAGATTCAGGTCCACAGTAGATGTAGGCAGTGGCAGCCAAGCTCTCTAACACTGAGGACTGCTGGAGACCAGGTCCCTGCTGACTCTGTGTCCAATGTCGAGCCTCTGGCATCAGCTTTCAGAGAAATGTTGGAGCTGCAAAGGCAGGGAGGGGAACAGCAGGTAGGGTTGTTAGAGGCCATCAGCAGATTAGAATGGAGGATGGAAAAGTCCATCCATGTTCTGATACTGTGGCTAACATGCAAGCTCATAATGTCTCCATTGGAAGGGTGGTGACCACCTTGGAGACTAGATCCAGCAGTTTCTGCCAGCTATACACTCAGACTTGTACACCATCACAATAGTATTATGATTCCAGACGAGGCGCCAATAGTGGCTAGGATACTGGACTAAAACCCCAATATTTTAGTTTATTTTGTAAGATTGTGCGGAAATAATACTTCACTCCAGGAGTGATTGCATGAAGAAATAGGGATTTGGTATTTTAAAGCAAAACTTTATTAGGAATACAAAATATTAAACTCTTTAACCTCACACCCGAAAATAGCTTACAATTACTCCTTAAACAATAGTACTAACTACAGTAAATACCACACCCTTAATTACTATTTATATTCCCAAGTAAGCAACAATAAAGGAAAACATACACCTATCAATCCATCTCGCATCCCAATGGAACAGATTAATACTTGCTTACCAGAACTGATTTGACTCCTGTTAGAACCCCTGCAGACTCTGGCTTGATGTCTTCAAAAATCTGTTTCAACTGGTTTGTTTCAGCTTCTCCCTTGTCCTACGACAAGTCTGCACTGCTTTAAATACTATTACTCTTTTTTTAAACGATCCTACTGGGAGCAAAATACCTTACTTGCCGTCTAAAGGATTAATAAGATCAGAACTCAACTCAAAAACCTTTCTCAAAATGTCTGAGTACCTTAGCTCCATCCAGCAATGACATAATCTCTCCAAGCTGAAAACAAATTAACTCCCCAGGTTGAAAACACATTAACTCCCCAGGGACTCCCCCCAGTAAAACAACATTGCATTAGCGCAGGCTGTTTTAACTTTGGTCAATTTCACCTCTGACGCCTAAAAGAATTCTGGTCCTGCAAAACTAGATTCTTTTTAAAAACATGACTACTGCAGTCTTACACACTCTAACACCAGGTTTTTAACCCTTTAATTGCCAAATGTTTATAATCCAATGGGGTTTCTGTCCTGTATCCTAGCCACTGTTGAGGTCTGGTCTGGGATTGTAATACTATAGTAATGGCATACAGGTCAAAGTTCATATCCAGCAGAAACTGCTGGCCCTAAGTCTCCAAGGCGATCACCATCCTTCCAATGGAGACTTTGATGAGATTATATGTTGGAGCAACGATATCAGAACATGGATGGACTCCTCCATCCTTAATTCTAATCTGCTAATGGCCTCTGACAAAGCTGCCTGCTGTTGCCCTCCCTGCCTTTGCAGCTCCAACATGTCTTTGTAGGCTGATGCCAGACGCTGAACATTGGACACAGGCCATCCAAGGGTAACAAATGTTCCCCCCACCACCTCAAGTATCTCCCATCATGTCCCACACGGTTGTCTCCCTCAATCTCAGCTCAGCCAGTTGCCTTAATGTTACGGGGTTAGGGTGGAAGTGAGGGCTTAAGTGGGTCGGTGCTGACCTGATGGGCCGAATGGCCTCCTGCACTGTATGTGCTCCATTCTATAAGCAAGATGAACAAAGCCAGTTCTATATGACCTTCTACCAAGGGCTGTACACCTCCGAGCCTCCCGATGGGGACACGGCGGAAAACACAGGGAAAAGGCTGGCTTCCTACTGGCTCACCAGCTTAGAAATAAGGCAGCCATGAGGGAAATAGCACAGGTAAAGGATGGCAGAGGCAGATAGGTAGCGGAACAAAAGGTCAACCGAGCATTCGAGACCTTCTACCGAGGGCTGTGCACCTCCGAGCCCCCCGATGGGGAAGCGGCGATGGAACAGTTCCTCGATGGACTGGAAATACCAGTTGTGGGGGAGGACAGATGGAGGGAGATGGAAGCACCAATAGATCTGGGAGAAATCATGGAGAACATCAGCTCCATGTAGCCGGGGACGGTGCCGGGACTAGACAGGTTCCCAGCGGACTTCTATAAAAAATTTACGCTGGTCCTGGCCCCACATCTAGGGGACATGTTTGCAGACTTGCTGGCATTAGGGCAGGCCACAATTTCACTGATACCCAAAAAAGACAAATACCCGACAGAATGTGGACGCGAAAATACTCGCAAAAGTCATAATAATAAGAAGAACAGGCTAGTTTAGCACAGTGGGCTAAACAGCTGGCTTGTAATGCAGAACAAGGCAGCAGCGCGGGTTCAATTCCCGTACCGGCCTCCCTGAACAGGCGCCAGAATGTGGCCACTAGGGGCTTTTCACAGTAACTTAATTACAGCCTACTTGTGACAATTAGCAATTATTATTATTATTATTATGAAGATGATGGTTGGACAATGCATATGTCAGCCAGAGGATCATATAATGTGACTTCATGAGTAGAGATCTTGGAAGTTCATTTATAATCCTGATGCAGCAGCACTGAAGTCTGGTCTTAGTGTATGTTATCGCTGTTCCATCCAAGTGCATTTTTCAATGGCCTCCATGTAATGACAGTCAGGTTAGGGTTACAGTTTCTTGGCTGCCTGTTGCATTAATTCATTACCCCCTTTATGGCTGAACCCCACTCCTTTATTAGTTCCCATTCTCCACAAGCACGATCCAGAGCAATGAGAGTTGCTTCCATTTGGTGACTCTTGAAATGTCTGCTAGACAGCAATGGGTAGACGATGTTATAGGTATGTGCCTGGCTTCATGGTACTGGCCAATCACATGCGATGATACAAATTAGCATCTGAAGGTTTGGCTGGCATAGCTTGACACTGATCTTTGCACATGACATTGCCATCAGTGTATTAGGTTTCCTCATATGCATTGTGCTCTGGTAAAATGAAAATATGGAGAGAAGAGAGTGAAGCTCCTGCTCCAGGGTTTCCTGAGTGGTCCTTAGTATTTCCGAGGGTTCTAAGCTATCCTTACAAGCTATATAAAGACTGACTGGGCCACAGCTCTCCCAGATGCCAAGGCAATGATAGGCTTGGAAGACTTCCAATGAATGCAGCGATTGAGTTTTTGTCAGTGATGGTCCTGCCGATCCACTCTATGTGCACACAATATTAACCTGACTCGCAGGTTCACTTCCATGCTCTAGATTGACAGATCGCAGCATCCTATGGAGCAACGTCACCCTGGGAGCTCAGTACCAGGATGAGGCCTGACCATTAATCATGTATGAGAAATGGCTTTTGACAAGATGAAACTGTACAGATTAGATCCATACTCAGATGGTCAAGAGAGAATCGTAGAATCATAGAATCCCTACAGTGCCATTTGGCCCATTGAGTCTGCACCAACCCTTCAAATGAGCACTCTACCCATATGCACTTTCCCATCCACACCGTTCTTTCCCCACAACCCCATAACCTAACCTGCAATCCCTGGACACAAAGGGGCAGTTTATCATGGGCAATCTACCTAACCCGCCACATCTTTGGACTGTGGGAGGGAACCAGAGCACCCGGAGGAAACCCATGCAGACATGGCGAGAACGTACAAACTCCGCACAGTCACCCGAGGCCAGAATTGAAGCCGAGACTCTGGTGCTGTGAAACAGCAGTGCTAACCAATGTGCCGTCCACTTGCCGCCGCGAGAATCAGTGGTTGTTGATTTTCCTCCTTGAGGCACCTTTGCCATGCTCCAGGCAGACTGACATGAATACATTGATGTTTGCAGTGACATTCCTGCCTCTTGAAAGCTGCCAGGGTCAGTGAAATATTGGCAAAATGCTTTAATGGAAAGCAGCATGTCTTCTTGCTGTAGAGTGAGTACTGGTGGTGTTACCATCCTATATTACAATGGCCATGTTCCCTAGGCTGCTTTGCCTTCCAAGGATGAGACCATTTTTAAGCACGATTATGACTACTCATTCCAAGATTGATGTCTTTCATTGAGATCCTGAGGATTACCAAGAAGATCTATGTCTTTCCTATGTTAAAGGGACAGATGAAATGCACTCGAACAAACTAGTCTTAGCCTTAATCACCTTGGAACCCTGTTGCTATAATGGTATCACGGGCATGTCTGTCACATCTTGTCCATACAATGAGTTGTTCCTGTGGCGTGTCATCATCCTCGCCCTCTTCGATGTCGTAACTTTACTACGTCTTCCTCATCTGAGAAGACTTGTAACTCCAACATCTCTCCATGTGGCAACGCATTCCCTCTTTGCAATGCCAAGTTGTGTAGGACACAACAGACCACGGCAATGTGGGCCACCCTCTGTGGAAAGTACTGGAGAGCACCGCGTGATCAGTTCAGATATTACTACATCCTGGGGCAAGTGTACGGTCAATTCCAGCCTCATTTGTCCTGGTGTCACAACACAAGTGAATGAACCAATAATTTTTATACAAATACCCAAAGTCTTTGGCCCTTAGAATCATAGAATCTCTACAGTATAGAAGGAGGCCATTAGGCCCATCGTGCCTGCACGGACCGTCTGAAAGAGCACCCTACCCAAGCCCACACACCCACCTTATCCCACTAATCCAACCCATTTCTTTAGACACTAGGGGGCAATTTAGCACAGCTAACCTACCTAACCAGTACATCTTTGGACTGTGGGAAGAAACCAGAGTACCTGGAGGAAACCCACGCAAACAAGGGGAGAACGTATCAACTCCACACAGATAGTCACCCAAGACTGGAATTGAACCCGGGATACTGGCACTGTGATGCAGTAATGCTAACCACCGTGTACCCAATAATTACAGTCACCTGGTTTGTAAGTTTAAACACAATTACTGTTTATTTATAACAAGAACTACAATGCACTATGCAGCAAATAGGACTGGTTAACTATTAACTAATTCCGAACTCACCACTTAAACCCCCACACTCCTATATCCTGCAGGGGTCTCAATTTGAGCCCTGGAATGAGCCGCTTGCAAAGACGTATGGCAGTCACCTTTTGAGCCACTGACATTGGAAGGACAGCCAGTCTGTGCCAGCATATCCTCCTGAAAAAGGTGGCAAATATGACCAACCATAATCCTAGACAAGGCAAGACACCTGCGGCATGATATCTCACACATCTCCAAGTGTGAGAGGCGTCTTCCATACATCCTGGGTCACGCTAAATGTGTCCATGGTATCCATCCCCCCTCCAAAGCATCTGGGTCTTCATGGGGCCCTGATGGACCATGTTCCACAGGGTGAGGCTCTTCCCTGAGCCGTGCAAGATGGCAATGGGCCCTTCTTCCCTTCCTCAGTCCCGTCCAAGCCATCAAGAAGGAAGGTCGCCTGCAGCCTTCATTCTGCACTCCTTCTTGTTTCTGTGGGGGAACAGATTAGAGACATGGTTGCACTTTACACTGCAATGATTACCCTTCATCGCCAAGTTAGGAAGCCATTGTGCAGTGCTTATGCTGCCCTCATTACATACACTCCAACCCCAGGTCTACCCTCACAGCTGAAGCACATCCTGGAGGATCATCACACACATACACCCACCCACCCACCCCCACTCCACCCACCGCCTGACATGACAGCATATTCACAAAGAAGATTGGATCTGTCAGACTACAGCCATGTGCTTTCAACCTCAGTTAGGCCACTGCCAGGCTGCCTCCTTCTAACTAGATTATTGACTAGTCTTGCACTAATTTAATAGCTGCTGGCATTGTGTTCTGTAAGCCCTGAACATCCCAACTACAATAGATCATAGAACAGTACAGCACAGAACAGGCCCTTCGGCCCTCGATGCTGTGCCGAGCAATGATAACCCTACTTAAACCCACGTAACCCGTATCCCAACAATCCCCCCATTAACCTTACACTACGGGCAATTTAGAACGGCCAATCCACCTAACCCGCACATCTTTGGACTGTGGGAGGAAACCGGAGCACCCGGAGGAAACCCACGCACACACAGGGAGGACGTGCAGACTCCACACAGACAGTGACCCAGCCGGGAATCGAACCTGGGACCCTGGAGCTGTGAAGCATTGATGCTAACCACCATGCTACCGTGAGGCACCCAATGAGCAGGGTTATTTGGAACATGTAGCATGTACAGCAGCTATAGCCCCATAACAGTATCTCACTCTTTATCCCAGCTCCCACTCTCCCTGCTTCATACCAGCACCCACTCTCCCTCCTTACCCCAATTCCCATTCTCACTCCTTATCCCAGCTCCACTCTCCCTCCTTATCCCAGCTCCCATTCTCCCTCCTTATTCCAACTCCCACTCTCCCTCCCTTATCCCAACTCCCACTCTCCCTCCCTTATCCCAACTCCCACTCTCCCTGTTTCATACCAGCTCCCACTCTCCCTCCCTACCCCAATTCCCATTCTCACTCCTTATCCCAGCTCCCATTCTCCCTCCTTATTCCAACTCCCACTCTCCCTCCCTTTTCCCAGCTCCCACTCTCCCTCCCTTATCCCAACTCCCACTCTCCCTGCTTCATACCAGCACCCACTCTCCCTCCTTACCCCAATTCCCATTCTCACTCCTTATCCCAGCTCCACTCTCCCTCCTTATCCCAGCTGCCATTCTCCCTCCTTATTCCAACTCCCACTCTCCCTCTTTACCCCAACTCCCATTTTCGCTCTTTATTCCAGCTCCCACTCTCACTTCTTGGGCTGGATTCTCTGATTTTGAGGCGATGGCCCCATGCTGGCGTGGGAGCGATGGCGTTTCACGCCTGAACATTCGGTGCAACATGGCCACCGATCCTCCGTTTGGCTGGGGGGCAGCAGCATACCCGGCTCTAGCTGCCGATATAGCCAGGAGAATTGGTGGGTCCGCGGCCACTCATGCGCACGGCATGGCACCGGCTGCGCACGGACCCGGCCTGCTAAATAGTGCCGCCCCTTTGGCCGGCTCGCAAGCCCTGGACCACCCCCCAACAGTGCCCCCAGCCCCTGACAGGGTCCCCTCTGCCCGCAGATCGGCCCTCCCCTGACTGTGGCAGCGCTGGACTGAGTCCCCAGTCGCCATGCCGAGTTCCCGACGGGTGAGACCATGATGGGCCTACGCCATCGGGAACTTGGCCGGTCAGGGTCAGAGTATCGGGGGTGGGCCACAGGAGGGGGCGGAGCAACGCGAAAGCGGCGCTGCCCCAAATTGGTCGGAAACAGGTAGTCCCCCCAATCGCCGAAGGCGATTTTGGCGTCGGTGACCAGAGAATCCTGCCCCTTATTCCAACTCGCATTCTCACTCCTTATCCCAACTCCCACTCACTCCATATCTCAGCTCCCACTCTCACTCTTTATCCCAGCTCCCACTCTCTCTCCTTATCCCAACTCCCACTCACTCCATATCTCAGCTCCCACTCTCACTCCTTATCCCAGTTCCCACTCTCACTCCTTATCCCAGTTCCCACTCACTCCTTATCCCAACTCCCTCTCACTCCATATCTCAACTCCCACTCTCACTCTTTATCCCAGCTCCCACTCTCTCTCCTTATCCCAACTCCCACTCACTCCATATCTCAGCTCCCACTCTCACTCCTTATCCCAGTTCCTACTCACTCCTTATCCCAACTCCCACTCACTCCATATCTCAGTTCCCACTCTCTCTCTTTATCCCAGCTCCCATTCTCACTCCTTATCCCAACTCCCACTCACTCCATATCTCAGCTCCCACACTCACTCTTTATCCCAGCTCCCACTCTCTCTCCTTATCCCAACTCCCACTCACTCCATATCTCAGCTCCCACTCTCACTCCTTATCCCAGTTCCCACTCTCACTCCTTATCCCAGTTCCCACTCACTCCTTATCCCAACTCCCTCTCACTCCATATCTCAGCTCCCACTCTCACTCTTTATCCCAGCTCCCACTCTCTCTCCTTATCCCAACTCCCACTCACTCCATATCTCAGCTCCCACTCTCACTCTTTATCCCAGCTCCCACTCTCACTCCTTATCCCAACACCCACTCACTCCATATCTCAGCTCCCACTCTCACTCTTTACCCCAGCTCCCACTCTCACTCCTTATCCCAACACCCACTCACTCCATATCTCAGCTCCCACTCTCACTCTTTATCCCAGCTCCCACTCTCTCTCCTTATCCCAACTCCCACTCACTCCATATCTCAGCTCCCACTCTCACTCTTTATCCCAGCTCCCACTCTCTCTCCTTATCCCAATTCCCACTCCCCCTCCTTATCCCAGCTCCCACTCTCACTCCTTATCCCAGTTCCCACTCACTCCTTATCCCAGCTCCCACTCTCACTCCTTATCCCAGCTCCCACTCTCACTCCTTATCCCAGCTCCCCCTCTCACTCCTTATCCCAGCTCTCACTCTCACTCTTTATCCCAGCTCTCACTCTCACTCCTTATCCCAGCTCCCACTCTCTCTCCTGATCCCAGCTCCCACTCTCTCTCCTTATCACAGCTCCCACTCTCTCTCTCCTTATCCCAGATCCCACTCTCTCTCCTTATCCCAGCTCCCACTCTCACTCCTTATCCCAGCTCCCACTCTCACTCCTTATCCCAGCTCCCATTCTCTCTCCTTATCCCAGTTCCCACTCCTTATCCCAGTTTTCACTCTCACTCCTTATCACAGCTCCCACTCTCTCCCTTTATCCAGCTCCCATTCTCTCTCCTTATCCCAGTTCCCACTCTCACTCTTGATCCAGCTCCCACTCTCTCTCTTTATCCCAGATCCCAATCTCTCTCCTTATCCCAGTTCCCACTCTCACTCCTTATCACAGCTCCCACTCACTCCTTATCCCAGTTCCCACTCCTTATCCCAGTTAACACTCTCACTCCTTATCACAGCACCCACTCTCTCTCTTTATCCAGTTCACACTCTCTCTCCTTATCCCAGATCCCACTCTCTCCTTATCCCAGCTCCCACTCTCACTCCTTATCCCAGCTCCCACTCTCTCCCTTTATCCGGCTCCCACTCTCTCTCCTTATCCCAGTTCCCACTCTCACTCTTGATCCAGCTCCCACTCTCTCTCTTTATCCCAGATCCCACTCTCTCTCCTTATCCCAGTTCCCACTCTCACTCTTGATCCAGCTCCCACTCTCTCTCTTTATCCCAGATCCCACTCTCTCTCCTTATCCCAGTTCCCACTCTCTCTCTTTATCCCAGTTCCCACTCTCACTCCTTATCACAGCTCCCACTCACTCCTTATCCCAGTTCCCACTCCTTATCCCAGTTCCCACTCTCACTCCTTATCACAGCTCCCACTCTCTCTCTTTATTCAGTTCTCACTCTCTCTCCTTATCCCAGCTCCCACTTTCACTCTTTATCCAGTTCCCACTCTCTCTCCTTATCCCAGTTCCCACTCTCACTCCTTATCACAGTTCCCACTCACTCCTTATCCCAGTTCCCACTCCATATCCCAGTTCCCACTCTCACTCCTTATCACAGCTCCCACTCTCTCTCTTTATCCAGCTCCCACTCTCTCTCTCCTTATCCCAGCTCCCACTCTCACTCTTTATCCAGTTCCCACTCTCTCCCCTTATCCGAGTTCCCACTCTCTCTCTTTATCCCAGCTCCCACTCTCACTCCTTATCACAGCTCCCACTCTCTCTCCATATCCCAGTTCCCAATCCTTATCCCAGTTCCCACTCTCACTCCTTATCCCAGCTCCCACTCTCACTCCTTATCCGAGCTCCCACTCTCACTCTTTATCCCAGTTCCCACTCCTTATCCCAGTTCCCACTCTCACTCCTTATCACAGCTCCCACTCTCTCTCCTTATCCAGTTCCCACTCCTTATCCCAGTTCCCACTCTCACTCCGTATCCCAGTTCCCTCTCTCTCTCTTTATCCCAGCTCCCACTCTCACTCCTTATCCCAGCTCCCACTCTCTCTATCCCAGATCCCACTCTCTCTCCTTATCCCATTCCCACTCTCACTCCTTATCACAGCTCCCACTCACTCCTTATCCCAGTTCCCACTCCTTATCCCAGTTCCCACTCTAACTCCTTATCACAGCTCCCACTCTCTTTATCCAGTTCCCACTCTCTCTCCTTATCCCAGATCCCACTCTCTCTCCTGATCCCAGCTCCCACTCTCACTCCTTATCACAGCTCCCACTCTCTCTCTCCTTATCCCAGTTCCAACTCCTTATCCCAGTTCCCACTCTCACTCCTTATCACAGCTCCCACTCTCTTTCCTTATCCCAGTTCCCACTCCTTATCCAAGGTCCCACTCTCACTCCTTATCACAGCTCCCACTCTCTCTCCTTATCCCAGTTCCCACTCCTTATCCAAGTCCCCACTCTCTCTCCTTATCCCAGCTCTCTCTCTCTCTTTAGCCCAGCTCCCATTCTCACTCCTTATCCCAGATCCCACTCTCTCTCCTTATCTCAGCTCCCACTCACTCCTTATCCCGGTTCCCACTCTCACTCCTTGTCACAGCTCCCACTCTCTCTCCTTATCCCAGTTCCCACTCCTTTTCCAAGTTCCCACTCTCACTCCTTAACCCAGCTCTCACTCTCTCTCCTTATCCCAGCTCCCACTCTCTCTCTTTAACGCAGCTCCCACTCTCTCTCCTTATCCCAGTTCCCACTCCTTATCCAAGTTCCCACTCTCACTCCTTATCCCAGCTCTCACTTTCTCTCTTTATCCCAGCTCCCACTCACTCCTTATCTCAGCTCCCACTCTCTCTCCTGATCCCAGCTCCCACTCTCTCTCCTTATCCCAGCTCCCACTCACTCCTTATCTCAGCTCCCACTCTCTCTCCTTATCCCAGCTCTCACTCTCTCTCTTTAGCCCAGCTCCCACTCTCACTCCTTATCCCAGATCCCACTCTCTCTCCTTATCCCAGCTCCTACTCACTCCTTATCTCAGCTCCCACTCTCTCTCTCCTGATCCCAGCTCCCACTCTCACTCCTTATCCCAGCTCTCACTCTCTCTCTTTAGCCCAGCTCCCAATCTCACTCCTTATCCCAGCTCTCACTCTCACTCCTTATCCCAGCTCCCACTCTCTCTCCTTATCCCAGCTCTCACTTTTTCTCTTTAGCCCAGCTCCCAATCTCACTCCTTATCTCATCTCTCACTCTCACTCCTTATCCCAGCTCCCACTCTCACTCCTTATCCCAGTTCCCACTCTCTCTCCTGATCCCAGCTCCCACTCTCTCTCCTTATCCCAGCTCTCACTCTCTCTCTTTAGCCCAGCTCCCAATCTCACTCCTTATCCCAGCTCCGACTCTCACTCCTTATCCCAGCTCTCACTCTCACTCCTTATCCCAGCTCCCACTCTCACTCCTTATCCCAGCTCCCACTCTCACTCCTTATCCCAGCTCCCACTCTCACTCCTTATCCCAGCTCCCACTCTCTCTCCTTATCCCAGCTCTCACTCTCACTCCTTATCACAGCTCCCACTCTCACTCCTTATCCCAGTTCCCACTCTCCTTATCCCAGCTCCCACTCTCTCTACTTATCCCAGTTCCCACTCTCTCTCCTGATCCCAGCTCCCACTCACTCCTTATCTCAGCTCCCACTCTCCTTTACCCAGTTCCCACTCTCTCTCTTTAGCCCAGCTCCCACTCTCACTCCTTATCCCAGCTCCCACTCTCACTCCTTATCCCAGCTCCCACTCTCACTCCTTATCCCAGCTCCCACTCTCACTCCTTATCCCAGCTCCCACTCTCACTCCTTGGGCGGAATTCTCCGGAACGTCCGACGCCGTCATGAAACCCAGAGTGTTTCACGACGGCGTCGGAGGCCGCTCCTCGCCCCCTATTCTCCCCCTGTTGAGCAAAGAAATACCAGCACTTCGTGTTTTCGCCAAAGGTCCTTTATTTAACACGAAGTTCGTGGAGGGAGTTAGAGTGACCACAGTCCTTCTAATTGTTCCCCACAAACGAGGCATTCCTTTGATAAGCCCAGAGACAGAAAAGCGGGCAGCGTTAAACAACAGGCCTTGAATTCGTAGTCTACGAGCAATAACAATTGTCTGCTGTCAGCAACAATGTGCAGCTGTGCACTTGTTTACATGGACTGACCTTCTGCTATTACATGCAGAACTTCTTGACTGAAATAAAGCTAATATATATCCATCATGCTTTGCCAAGTGCCTATTGCCATGAAATATAGTCAAGCAGCCGGTTAGAAAGAATACAGGGTATTAAGGCAACTAATCCGGCAACTAAAGTCCCTTCTACACCCCCCCCAAGGGGGCTAGGAGCGGCGTTGCGGAGAACTCGGCCGCCGAGAATGACGCAGCCGGCGGCGCCTAATGACGTCAGCCGCGCATGCGCGGATGCCGTCTTCCCCTCTGCTGCCCCGCAAGACGTGGCAGCTTGATCTTGCGGGGGGGCAGAGGGGAAAGTGTGCGTCTCTTGGAGACGCCGGCCCGACGATCGGTAGACACCGATCGCGGGCCAGTCCCCTCCCGAGCACGGCCGTGGTGCTCAATCCCCTCTCCGCCCCCCACAGGTCCCAAACTCACCTTTCGCGATATGTTCACGCCGGCAGCGACCAGGTGTGGTTGCTGCCAGCATGAACAGGTCGGGAACGGCAGGCCGCTCGGCCCATCCGGCCAGAGAATCGCGGGTCGCCGTGAAAAACAGCGACCCGTGATTCTCCGAGCGGCGTGTCGCAAAATGCGGCACACTATTTTGGGGGGGTGGGAGAATCGCGGGGGGTGCCAGAGCGGCCCTCCCGCGAATCTACCACCCGGCCTGGGGAGCGGAGAATCGTGCACTTTATCCCAGCTCTCACTCTCTCTCTTTATCCCAGCTCCCACTCTCACTCTTTATCACAGTTCCCACTCTCTCTCCTTATCCCAGCTCTCTCTCTCTCTCTTTATCACAGTTCCCACTCTCACTCTTTATCCCAGCTCCCACTCTCACTCTTTAACACAGTTCCTACTCTCTCTCCTTATCCCAGTTCCCACTCTCACTCTTTATCACAGTTCCCACTCTCTCTCCTTATCCCAGTTCCCACTCCTTATCCCAGTTCCCACTCTCTCTCCTTATCCCAGCTCTCACTCTCTCTCTTTATCACAGTTCCCACTCTCTCTCCTTATCCCAGTTCCCACTCTCACTCTTTATCACAGTTCCCACTCTCTCTCCTTATCCCAGTTCCCACTCCTTATCCCAGCTTCCACTCTCTCTCCTTATCCCAGCTCTCACTCTCTCTCTTTATCCCAGCTCCCACTCTCACTCTTTAACACAGTTCCCACTCTCTCTCCTTATCCCAGTTCCCACTCCTTATCCCAGTTCCCACTCTCACTCCTTATCACAGCTCCCACTCTCACTCTTTATACCAGCTGCCACTCTCTCTATCCCAGCTCCCACTCTCACTCCTTATCCCAGCTCCCACTCCTTATCCCAGCTCCTACTCCCACTCCTTATCCCAGCTCCCACTCTCATTCTTTATCCCAGCTCCCACTCCTTATCCCAGCTCCCACTCTCACTCCTTATCCCAGTTTCCGCTCTCCCTCCTTAGCCCAGATCCCACTCTCACTTCTTATCCCAACTCCCACTCCTTATCCCAGCTCCCACTCTCACTCCTTATCCCAGCTCCCACTCTCACTCCTTATCCCAGCTCCCACTCTCACTCCTCATCCCAGCTCCTACTCTCACACCTCATCCCAGCTCCCACTCTCACTTCTTATCGCAGCTCCCACTCTCACTCCTCATCCCAGCTCCTACTCTCCCTGACTCATCCCAGCTCCCACTCTTGCTGCTTGTAGAGAGTGGACAGGCTTTGGGGAGTCAGAAGGTGAGTTATCCGTCATCGGATTCCTAGTCTCTGAGCTGATCTTGTAGCCACAGTATTTATATGGCTAGTCCAGTTCAGTTTCTGGTCAATGGTAACCCCCAGGATGTTGATAGTGATCACTGATGGTAATGCCATTGAATGTCAAGGAGGGGTAGTTAGATTCTCTCTTGTTGGAGATGGTCATTGCCTGGCATTTTTACGATGCAAATGTTACTTGCCACTTGTCAGCTCAAGCCTGGATATTGTCCAGTCAATCAAGAGTGTGTGAGCTGTGGTTCAGTTGGTAAACAGTTGTTTTTCAGGTTAGAGGGAGATGCTTCACCAGGGGTCAGTTTTAGGACCACTATTCTTTTTCAGATCTATCGATGACCAGAAATAAACCCACAGCTGCACCATATATAGTTAGCTTCCTGGCCCGGGACCATCGGGAATGCCAGTCCACGTCTGGGACACAGAATTTAAAGGCCCTCTAGCGAGTCCCTATTGGGCGAGCCTCCACTGCTCAATACAGGAACCCTTACTCCACAAAGCCCATGAGGAGATCAATCAACGATCCCCCGTGCTGTTCGTGGGAGCTAAAACACCCACCTGTAACACCTTCGCTGCACTCCATCCAAGGCAAGTATATCCTTTCTTAGATAAGGAGACCAAAACTGCACACAATACTCTAGGTGTGGTCTCACTAAGGCCCTATACAGCTGCAGTAAAAGATCCTTACTCCTATACTCAAGTCCTCTTGCAATGAAGGCCAACATACCATTTGCCTTCCTAACTGCTTGCTGCACCTGCATGCTTGCTTTCAGTGATTGGTGTACCAGGACCTAAATCCCTTTGTGCTCCAACATTTCCCAATCTATCACCATTTAAATAATACTTTACCATTGTATCTCTCCGTCCAAAGTGAATAAGTTCACATTTATCCACAATATACTGGCACATAAAATTTAATGCAGAGAAATGTGAAGCAAGTTGGTAGGAAAAATGTGGAGAGAGAACATAAGCTAAATGGTACAGTTTTAAAAGGGATCAGGAACAGAGATATAGGGGCGTGCATACAAAAATCTTTGAAGGTGGCAGCACATGTTGAGAAGGCGTTCAAAAAAGCCTGTGATGTTCTTGGCTTAGAAAGAGACACAGAGTACAGAAACAAGAAAGCCAAGCTAAATCAAGTGTGGCACGGTGGCGCAATCGTTCGCAAAGCTGCCTCACGGCACTGAGGATCTGGGTTCTATCCCAGCCCCGGGTCTCTGTCCGTGTGGAGTTTGCACATTCTCCACATGCTTGTATGGGTCTCACCCCCACAACCCAAAGATGTGCAGGTTAGGTGGATTGGACACGCTAAATTGCCTCTTAATTGGAAATCTTTCTTTTAATTTATAAAAAAAAGCAATGCTAAATCTTTCTAAATGACTGGTTAAGCCCGAGTGGGAGAATTCAGTTGAATTCTGGACACCTGAAAGAAGGCGAAGAAGAGATTAACTCAGTTGATACCAGAGCACTTCCGTTATGTGGCGAGACAGGAGGAGCTGGCTTGTTTTCCTTAGAGCAGAGAAGGCCAAGGAGTGATTTCATTGATGTGCTCATCATGAAGAAGGGTTTTTAGTGAGTGAATAAAGAGAAACTGGTTCCAGTGGCAGAGGGATCGGTGAACAGAGGATGCAGATTTAAGACAATTGATAAAAGAACCAGAGGTAAGATGAGAATTGGTTTTAAGTGGCAAGTTAGTAGGATTGTGAATGCACTGCCTGAAAGAGTGGTGGAAGCAGGTTTGATAATAACTTTCAGAAGGGAATTGGCTAAACACTTGAATGGGAAACATTTGCAGGACGGTAGGGAGAGGATAATGGAATGGGGTTAATTGGACATCTCCCTCAAAGAGTCAGCACAGGCACAATTTTGCTCAATGGCCTCCGACTGTGCTGCATCATTCCATGATTTCACTTCCTTGCAAAATAGTGGTGTTGGGAGTTTGAAGTTTCAATGCTGCGTACAGTGACACCCAGATTGCCAATCTGAGTCCCAAGGTGTGGGAATAATGGAGCATAAGCCAAACAATTAAGCTTTATTGAGGAAGAACCTTTCTAGGTAAACCTATAGACAGACAAAATAGGCAGTGCCAAGGCGTGGGCCAAGGGATATTGTCGGGGGTTCCATGGCAGAGGGGGTGGGGTTCTTTGGGTGCATGGAGGAGGGTGGGATCCCCATGCTCGTGAAACATGAAGGGGGTGGAGTTTCCTGTATCTGTGGGGAGCGGTTTTGTGATTTAAATTTTAGTGCTGGAGATTGGGACACCTTTAAAAAAGGTGGGAAACCGGGATTGAATGGTGGATTCTCCTGAGGAAGGAGCAGTGCTCCGAAAGCTAGTGTTTGAAACAAACATGTTGGACTTTAACCTGGTGTTGTAAGACTTCTCACTGTGTTGGAAAATGTACAGAGAAATACCAACTATCCTGCTTTTCTCACCTGATCCAGCACTTCGGGAAAGAAAGTGGAAAATTCCATCCATGTAATAGCATGGGAGAGGCCAGAAAATCAGATGAATTCATGAAAAGGAATCCAGTAAAATTCTTCACTGATCCCTGAATGAAATCAAAATAAGTTCCCGGAAATTACAGTTGCCGTTATAAAGAATACAAAGGGCGCAATTCTCCCATTGGGAGACTAAGTCCTGACGCCAGAGTGGAAACCGGAGTGTTTCACTCCGGCGTCGGAGGCCGCTTCCAGTCCCCTATTCTCCCACCCCCGGGGGACTAGGAGCCGCGCCGCGTCATTTGCGCGCACCGGGCCTTGGTGCCACGTAAAAGTGGTGCCGCGTAAACGTCACCCGCGCATGCATAGGTTGGCCGGCGCCAACCCACGCATGCACGGTTGCCGTCCTCCCCGCGGCCGCCACGCAAGAAGATGTCGGATGGATCCTGCGGGGCGGTGGAGGAAAGGAGCTCCTTCTTCAGAGACGCCGGCCGGCCGATTGGTGGGCACCGATCGTGGGCCAGACCCCTTTTGAGGTATCCCCCGGTGCAAGAACCCCCCTCCCCCTCCCACAGGCCGGCCCCCCAGCATTCCCGCGCTGTTCCTGCCGGCACCGACCAGGTGTGAATGGCACCGGCGGGAACCTGTCGTGTTGGGCAGGCCGCTCAGCCCATCTGGGCTGGCGAATCGCCACTCGCCCGTTACAAACGGCGAGCAGCGATTCTCCCAGCGGCCAGCCGTAAATCTCGCAGCACTTGTTTGGGGGGGGGGTGGGAGAATCGCGTGCGGGTGCCGGGGTGGCGTGGCGGGATTCACTTGGCGCCCCGGCGATTCTCCCACCAGACGTGGAGGGGGGGGACAATTCTGTCCAAAGTGTTCAGAGCAGAGATACAGAACATTTGGTCTAACAAATTCATACTGGTCTTTATGTTCCACATGAGCTACCCCTCACCCTTCTTCATGTAACCTCATCAACATATCCTTCTTTTTCTTTCTCCCTCGTATGCTTACCTCGATTCACTTAAATGTACCTACCCAATCTACCCCGACTGCTCCTTGTGGTAGATTGTTGTCGTCAAATCAACCTCTTGATTCAAAGGGCTCCTGAATTCCCAGCTGGATTTATTAATATTTCTGCCGCCTAGTTCTGATCATGCCTGTAGGTGGAAACTACTTGTCTACCTCTACCCAGTTAAACACTGGAATCTGAAAGCCATTTATCAGGTCACCCCTCAGCTTCTCTTTTCAAGGGAAAAGGGGCCCAGGTTGTTCAATCTTTCCTGACAGGTATAACCTCTGATATCCATCCTTGTAAAGAATATTCGCACCTTCTGGGAGGATGGGGGTGGGTGTGTATGGTGGGGATGCGAGCATCTGGCTCATCTGAAAGAAACCCTCCCTGCATCCATAAGGTGTTGGTGGTGGGATAAACTAGGTGACAGTGGGATTCCGCTCCTCAGTGGGAGGAGGTCTCCCACCCATGAAAGCCTACGGCCAATCAGATTAGCCGGCTAATCTGATTGGCCGTCAGCTCTAGCAGTCACAGCAGTACCAGAACTCGGTAATGGTAACTGCCAGTACTGCAGGCAAGTCTATGAAGAAGAGAAGATGGCTGCCAGAGAGATGCACATTGGGCCTTTTTGGACTGTGAGGGATTGGGCAGCCTAGGGAGGGGGGAGTGAGGGAGCTGGGGTGATGGGTTTGGAGGGCAGGTGGGAGCTAACCTATTGAATACAAATAGTCTAATTACATGGACACATATTTGAAATATTTCAAAACATATTGCCCTAAAAATTACACATTTCCAGAGTAAGAAAATCTAGCTTCTCTAAGCCTTATGGTAAAGAGGAACTTTTAAACAAGGTTATCAATCTAGTGGTCCTCCTCTGAAACTTTCCCAGAGCTTCTATCTCTCAGCATTTTAGAGAAAGAAAACTGGACAAATTATTCCAGATAGTGACCCTTTAGAGCCTCAAGCACTATAACAGCTTTCTCTCTTGCCTACTCAACAGGCTTTGGGCTAAAAGTCCGATTGGGCCGAGATGCGGGTGCAGGGATTGCGATGCATGATTACCCTGTCCCCAGTTGAGGTGATGCAGGCAGTATGAAAACTTTGCTGTTGGCTGACTTCGCTCAGCACAGGGCCTGGTTCCATGTGTGGCTGGCACAATCTCCAGCTAACCTGCATTTATTAAAGGCAGCCTGCACCTTTTAAAGGCAAGGTGCAATTAGGCTGCAGCAGCACTGTTTTGGAGAGTCTTTCAGGGATGGAGGAAGACAACTAGTATTGCACATGCCAGGAAGCGGCGTTCCAGATTCCCTGATGCAGCATGGGAGGCTTTAGTCCAGGAGGTCAAAGGAGGTCAGTGGTTATAATCACACACAGGGGCCAGGAGGTCATCAAGGAATACCCTATGAAGGGTTTGAGAGAAGGTGCGCAGGGAGGTGAATTCCAGGAAACTGACCTTGAGGATCTGGCTGCACTGCCACAAAAAGGTCAGTAAATGCATCTTCCAATGATATTTCCTATCACCGCACCGCCAACCCCTCATGTTGCTCAAGGTGCCACATCCCCATCACTCGCCAATGAGAAAACAGGATTCTTGCCTAATATTTAGAGCTTCACACCACCTTCACACACTTAAAAATGCTGCAACCTCATACCCACATTCCACAGCTTTCACATACTCCTAGCTGTTCAGTTACCGCACATCACCCAGACACATTGCAAAAAAATCACTGTGGTGGTATGACTAGGAGCGCTGCCATTGGTGCAGAGCACTGGTTTCCCATTGGCTCTGGCTGGTCATGTGCCTCTCGGCTGATTGGCTGAGACTAGTCATGTGACTGCTCACCAATTAGTCGAGAGGCAAGTAGACCCCGCCTCCAAGGCGGGGTATAAGTACCCAGAAGTCCCGGCGGTTGGCCTTTCACTGTAGTCGACCACCGGGCTAACATCTAGCTGATTAAAGCCTAAGTTTGGACCTTCATCGAGTCTCGCGTCCAATTGATGGTACATCAATCACCAACAGTCTTCCATTTCTTTTGCAGGATGTATAGGTGACAGAAGCAGAGAGCCAGCAGTGGGGACACATTCCTGCATCTCCCGAGGCCTTTGAAGGAACCATTGATTCACAGGCTATTGCCTTCGCCATCACTGAGAACTGAAGGTATGTTGCTGCCTTATCCACCTTCTGAAATCCCACTTCACCCTCATCCTGCTATCTGGCAGGAAATGCAAGCTACAGATGGTGTGAAAACGGGCACGTTGCTTTCTGCCCGCCCCCCCCCCACCCCCTTTCCCCTATCCCCAAGCCACACCTATTTTCAGATAGCCAAGCTTGGTCAACCAGCGCAGCATCAAAATGAAGGGTATGAACAGCCTCAGGCCTCTGAAGGAAAAAGTGTTGTCATTTCAGGTGACATAGGCGGTCACCAGCTCAGACACTGGCACTCCGTGTACTTTAGAGCAAGGGGATCTGCACACAGTGGCCATATGTGATGCAAGCGGGCACACACCCAACCCGATCTTGTGTGAAATCACATGAGAAACATTGGGCATATGTCCCGATGTAATCGCACATGTGCTTAATGTTACAGTCAGCAGCACACGCGAGATTGGGAACTGAGTCCGCTGACAATTAAAGGGCCAATGAAGCCATTAAATACTCTATTGAAAGGGATTTTACGTTGCCGTGCTACTTTGCGGTCATCAAATGGCCCATGCATTTTCATCAATTTATCATAAAAGGCCTCTGGAGCATAGTCACTGTTAGTCTGGGTGAGAGTTTAGTGCTGTTACATTAATGAGATTTGAGAGGTTTCTCTTTGTTTTTGTTGCACTCTGTGCCGGGCTAGTTCTTTTCAGGACTAAATTTTCTTGCCAACTTGTTGGAGGATTTCAGCAGAGTGCATGTTCAGGGCCTTCTGCATTTCTGGCTCTGGGGTGACAACGACAATCCCCTTAAAAGGTAGCTCGTTACCCCAGTCTGGCACCCAACAACAGAAGCAGGGGAGAAGTACAAAAGGAGTTGTACCTCCATAAGGACATTGATGGAGAGGAACATTGGGTTGCTGAAGATGAGGTTCAAATGTTTGCACTGATCGGGGGAGCACTGCAATATCCTCCAGAGCACATGTCGCTTGTAGTGGTTGTATGCTGCGCTCTGCACAATCTGGCTTTGGCAAGGGGGGACCCACCACTGGTGGCAAGGATAGCAAAGTGGCTGAACATGCCGATAAGGATGACTCCACTGAGGAATTTTCTGGGGGGCAGAGACACCAGGCTGGCCTTGATTGTGCATACCTTCATTTCGGCTGCCAAGGTATCAAATCTAGTTCATGCCAAGGGCACAACTACTTTACCAGACATTTGTGATGAGCAAACGCAAGCCCCCAAAGTCCATCAGCGGACTATGTAACAAGGTTACAAGCCTCTGCTGTTCTCTGCATCCATGACAACCATACTCAGGCCATTAAAACAAAAACAATCCTTACCTCATATTCAAAGTAACTACAAATGAACATAACATTTTTTGGTGTTAATGATCACATCATAAAGAAAGTTTACAATAATGAATGGAAATAATGTCACCCATGAGAAACCCTGTTGTCCTCAAGGTGCATTAAACTTACGTTGTGGGTGTTGGTTCACCCCACCCCCCTCCCCCTTCCCCCTTCGCTGGCAGTGGTACAGGGCAGATTGCTGACTCTGCTTTTGTGTCAGTCCTGATGTACTCCAATTCTCGGTGCCTTGCCTTGGCCTGCTCCTCATGTGAATGTGACATGCACTCACCACAGTGCAGTACCTGGGTGCCTGGTTCAGAGTGAGAGGCTGAGATGAGGGTGCAGGTCTCAGTGGCTAAATGGGAGTCTTTCGGGTCCCTGGAGAATCTTGCGAATGGCCTACCTGTGGGAGGAAGACAGCATATCAGTACATTCAATCAGCACATAGTCAATGTACACTCTAGCCAGGCTGATGAAACAATGGAGACCTGCAGCGTGACGCCCTCTGGAACAGTACAGCACAGAACAGGCCCTTCGGCCCTCGATGTTGTGCCGAGCCATGATCACCCTACTCAAACCCACGTATCCACCCTATACCCGTAACCCAACAACCCCCCCTTAACCTTACTTTTTAGAACACTACGGGCAATTTAGCATGGCCAATCCACCTAACCCGCACATCTTTGGACTGTGGGAGGAAACCGGAGCACCCGGAGGAAACCCACGCAGACACGGGGAGGACGTGCAGACTCCGCACAGACAGTGACCCAGCCGGGAACCGAACCTGGGACCCTGGAGCTGTGAAGCATTTATGCTAACCACCATGCTACCGTGCTGCCCTCTGGATTGGAGTTTCAATGGGCACTCTTGCTTTGACATTTCCATTTCAGGTGAGATGACCCCATAATGTCTGCACTGCCCACCACTCTCATTCTTTATACTGCGCCTTCCTCTGAGACCCCTACCTCACCAAAACTGGGGGAATGAGCTTTGCGGTGGCATTCGTGGTCTCCTGCACTGTAAATTCTATGACTGCTTTTGAAATTATTTTTGTGCTAACCCGTGGACGGGATCCTCCTTGGGCCGATGCCAAAATCGTGAAAGGAAATTGGGCGGAGAATCGATCGGGAAGCTAAAATCATGATGAAGGCAACACTAGATTGCCATGATCCGGCACCTCGACAGCAGTGTCAATGCATTCTACTCTGCACGTACAGTAAACGCTGTTTGCATATCAATAGCGGGCCTGACCCGGTATTCTTCATGATGCTCCGACCCTGCTGGGGGAAATTACTGATGACAAGTTTCATTTCTGGTTTTAAAAATCAGGAAACAGTCGCCATGGCCGATGAGGGAGAGAGAGGAGGTAGGACACACAGAGGTTGCTGGTCCTGCTGCTGGCAGGGCCGGGAGGTGGTGTGGGCGGTTCCGCCAAGATTGGGGAGACAGCGGGGGGTGACCAGGAGATGGGCCATGGGGTTGGGGTGACCCACCACAGGGCCGGGGTGTCAAGGCATGAACCGCCGTTGCCACGGCCTGCAAAGGAGCCACCTTGCTGCGCATGCCACCGACTATCCATCGTGGCCCATGGTCGTCCTGAGTAACACCAGCATTGGGTACCCCCACCCCACCACCCCCCTCAATCCAGCCCCCCTCCCCCAAACAGCCGCATGCAGCCCACCCAAGGGTAGCGGCCACAGCAGCCCCTGCAGGAGGGCGCCCGACGGAGACACCAGCGTATGGGTGCCCTCCCCACACCCCGTATTCCAGCCACCCCTCCCCCCAAACCGGCAGTACGCAGCCCACCCAAGGGTAGCGGCCACAGCAGCCCCTGCATGAGGGCAGCCAATGGAGGCCGTGGAGCCTACCGCTGACATGGATTGTGCGAGCCACTGGTACCCCTGGCAGCAGGGACGGGCACCGGTGGGGCCAGGGGTACGATGGGCAGAATGCCAGGGGAACGGCCGGGTGTGGGTGTGGGGATGGTGAAGCGGGGGTAGGGGGACATATGGGTCAGCAACTGCTGTACAGACTGGTCCCAGCAAGTAGCCTGGTGCATCTGGTTGGGCACAGGGGTAAGCACCATGCCAAGATATCTGACTTTCACCCCTTTGGCTTCGGAATCCAACCAGCAATGGTGGCCATCATCCTAGTCGCCGCCGGCCTGGGAGATGCACTGAGACTGTTCGAGCTGGTGTTGTTCGAGGACGACCTTGCAGCAGCGGAGCCTGCCCCAGACGAACAGAAGCCAGCCAGTGAGGATGGGGAGCCGGCTGCTCAACAGGCCGAGGAGGAGGTGCAAGGGAGGCATCACATGAGGCCTTGTGTGTACCGGCACCTGTCATTTAAGGACCTGACGGACCGGGCATGCCATTAACGACTCCGGCTGAGCAGGGCGACAGTGCGACATATCTGCCAGATGATGGTGCACCTGGCACCGTGGGGGAATGGGGGAGGACACCAGCTCCCGGTGGCCTTCAAGATGAAGGTATCCATGAACCTTTGCACAACAGGGTCCTACCAGATACTGAGTGGCGACCTATCTGGAATCTCACAGACGTCGGTGCATCTGTGGCGTCATGGAGGCCATATATGCCCAGTCGCCACCGGATGCCCGGGCAATAGGATTTGCTGTCATCGTCGAGGTGCCTCGGGTCCAGGGGGTGATCGACAGGATGAATGTCCCCTCCAAGCGCCGGCCCATGACAGGCTGGTCTTCACAAATCAAAAGGGGTTCCACTCGATGAACGTGTGATCTTCAGCTGTGCATCATGCATGTCTGTGCCCAATACCTGGGCAGTGTGCATGATGCCTTCATCCTGGCACACTCAGTGGTTCCTGACTGCTTCGAGATGCCCCCTGGCTCCAGGATTGGTTCCTGGGCAACAAAACTTATCCGCTATGGTCATGGCCAATGACGTCTATCCAGAGGCCACAGACCCATGTCGAGGCCCGCTACAATGAGCCCATGCTGAAACTAGGGCCGTGATCGAGTGGCTCTTTGACATCCTGAAGATACGGTTCAGGTGCCTGATCTGCTCTGGAGGGACCCTCCAGTCTGGCGCTAGGAGAGTCTCCCACATGGTGGTGGCCTCCTGCGTCCTCCACAACATCACACTGCAGAGAGGCGTCATGCGGGAGGAGGAGGATGAACGCCTGATCTCGTCCAACAAGGAGGATGTGGGGGAGGGCGAGGATGGCAGGACATGGGCCTGGGCAGGCACAGGAGGCCGCACAGTGTGTGCACCAGGGCTGACACGCACGGGATGCTCTAATCACCTCCAGGTTTATCGACTAGGAGGATTGGCCAACGGCATAGACATCCCATTCTCTCCCCCACGGCCGACCACTCCCTCCCATGAACACCTTCCTTGCGCAAACCACCCCCTGCTGCGACCCAGTCTGTGGTGGTGGGCCACTGGAGCGGTGAACCTTGGTTTAACTGCGGTCCCTGGGCCAAGCCCACCCCCAACGTCTGCCCATTCCCCCCTATTTGTGACCAGCGCAGACCACCCCATCCCTCAACTCTTCTGACAGTGCACTGAAGCAGGTTATAACGTTCTGTTCAGGTGTTTAATCTGAACAAATATATAGAGCTTTCCATAAGCCCCTATAGTTATACTGAGCCCTGCACCCATGCCAACTTACCTGGTGTCTACCTTTCTGGTCCTAAGGGGCCTAACACTATGCCTAGATGGATCCCCAGGTGGTACATCAGGATTAGATGCGGCCCGCTGTGATTCCTGCCCTGTGACCTGTGTCCCCGTTGGCGGCCATCTTCTGGGGCGACCGGGCCTGGATGGTCCCGGCTGCTGCTCGGGTGTCCCAAGTGGCGTGCCCTTTTCTGCCCGCTGTCCAGCAGATGCGCCAGGGACAAGAGGAGGGAAGTCTGAGTTGCTGCGGTGTGCCGGCACCGCCACTGCGAGAGTCACCGGAACGGGCCCCATCACTTCTTCCTCCCTCGGGGTGCCCCATGGACCCCGGGCTGCTCCATGGGATGGAGGTGCGGGCGGAGCTAACTCCCGAGGCTCCCCAACCACCTACCGCTGCCAGTCCTGGAAGCCCACGCCCGGCCCAACCAGGGTCTCGATGCTCGTGGCCATGGAGCACAGGGAGTGGACTACCTCCCTCTGGGACTGTTCCACATCAGCCAGTAACTGTGCCATCTCCCTTAGGTCTGAGCCAAGTCGGCCAGCGCCCAGGCAATGCCACCAACACCCCTAGCCATGGCCTTCTGTGACTGGGCCACGCTCAGGACTACTGCAGCACAGGGGTGAGTAGCTGCCGGCTTTCAGGGCAAGGGCACCCGGCCATAGTGGCCGGTATGGGTGCTGGTAGCTGGTGCAGGGTGGGGATTTAGTTCCCTCCCACTGCATAGGGGGAAGGTGGGGTTGTGCGTATGTGGGACAGGGGTTGGTGCCAGGGGCACATCGCTACCTATTCACCCTGGCCGCCCTGAGGAGGTTGTGCGGTTTCTTCCTGCACTCATGGCCAGTCCTGGCAGTGTTGCCCATGGCGTTCATGACCTGTCCCACCTGCGGCCAGGCTCGGTGCACGGCGGCAGAAGGCAACCGGCTCCCCACCCCAGAGTGCAGGGCGGCCCACCACTGCATCGAGTAGGGTCTCGAGCTCGGTATCCATGAATCGGGTGTCGCTTCCCATGCTATGATGTGGAGATGCCGGCGTTGGACTGGGGTGAGCACAGTAAGAAGTCTTACAACACCAGGTTAAAGTCCAACAGGTTTGTTTCAAACACGAGCTTTCGGAGCACGGCTCCTTCTTCAGGTGAATGGAAAGGCTTGTTCCAGAAATGTTTATATAGACACAGTCAGAGATGCCCCGGAATGCGAGCACCTGCAGGCAATCAAATCATCAAAGATGCAGAGAGAGAGGTAACTCCAGGTTAAAGAGGTGTGAATTGTCCCAAGCCAGTTCAGTCGGTAGGCCTCTGCAAGTCCAGGCTTGTTGGTGGGGGCCGAATGTAATGCGACATGAATCCCAGATCCCGGTTGAGTCCGCATGCAAAGTTCCGCACGCATGAATGCGGACTCAACCGGGATCTGGGATTCATGTCGCATTACATTCGGCCCCCACCAACAAGCCTGGACTTGCAGAGGCCTACCGACTGAACTGGCTTGGGACAATTCACACCTCTTTAACCTGGAGTTACCTCTCTCTCTGCATCTTTGATGATTTGATTGCCTGCAGGTGCTCGCATTCCGGGGCATCTCTGACTGTGTCTATATAAACATTTCTGGAACAAGCCTTTCCATTCACCTGAAGAAGGAGCCGTGCTCCGAAAGCTCGTGTTTGAAACAAACCTGTTGGACTTTAACCTGGTGTTGTAAGACTTCTTACTGTGCTTCCCATGCTGCCATTTGTTGGCTGGGATGTGTGTGTGGGGAGTGGAGTGCAAATATGCGGTTGTAGCTTGTCAGCCTCTCGAGTGTCAATGCCAAATCCATTGAATGAGACACTGTTTTTCATTGGAATCGATCTTGTTCCATGTGCCTTTGGTGCTCGTCCCTTAATTAATGGGCAGAGGATTGATCTGGGAACGATGCCAATTGTGCTGTCGAAGAACACCACCAATTGAGTCCTGGCATCAGCATTTAGTTTCTGGCACGGGGAACTCCGCCTCATCTTTCTGAAATTTACTCCATAACATCGTTAGTGAAAAAATATGCAAATATAGTCCGCCAAGTGAAAAGGTTGGCCTGATCTCAAAGGAGAAAAGCTGCAGTCACATGGGAACATCTCCACCTGGAGTTTCCCCTCCAAGTCTTTCACTGTCCTGGGGTGGGATTCTCCCCTACCCGGCGTGACGGGGGGTCCCGGAGTAGGGGAGTGGCGCCAACCACTCCGGGGTCGGGCCTCCCCAAAGGGGGGGAATTCTCCGCACCTTTGGCAGCTAGCCCCGTGCCGGAGCGGTTGGCACCAGAAGACTGGCGCAAAAACCGGTGCCAGCGGCCTTTCAGGCCTGCCGCCCGGCAGCGGGGCTGGCCAAAAGGCTTTCGCCGCTGACTTCACCACAGGCGCATGCGCGATGATGGGTTTCTCTTCCGCTTCCGCCATGGCGGAGGCCGTGGCGGTGGCGGATGAGAAAGAGTGCACCCAGGGCACTGGCCCGGAGTCTGAGCGGGGGGCCCCGATCGCGGGCCTGGCCACCGTGGGGGCACCCCCCGGGGTCCGATCGGCCCGCGCCCCCCCTAGGACCCCGGGGGCCCGGTCACGGCGCCGATTCCGCTGCCAGCAGGGGTGGTTCAAACCTCGGCGGCGGGAGAGGCCTCCCAGCGGCGGGACTTTGGCCCACCCGGGCCGGAGAATCGGCGCAGGTGCCTCGCCGATCGGAGTGGCGTGATTCCCGCCCCTGCCAATTCCCGGGTGGCGGAGAATCTCTGCCACGGCGGGGCGGGATTTTCGGCGGCTCCAGGTGATTCTCCGATCCCTGCTGGGGGTCGGAGAATTTCACCCCTGATTTGGAAATAAATCGCCGTTTTTCACTGTTGGTAGGAAAGAGTTAAGTTCCCCAGAATTTGAGTTAGAATTGTGCTTTAATTGTTTTTATTGCTTAATAGATTTCACTTAGGGCGCGACCTACGCCAGAGTCCCGCTGGAGTAGGGGTGGGACATGGCTGGTGAATCCCATGAGAGACCTCCCCCGGGGTTCCCGATTGCTGTTACACCTACCAAGATCTAACAAGCAGACCCCAGCTTGGTGTCGTTCAGTACTGGTCCCCACAAACGGGAAGTGGGCAGAACAGTACCTGGGGGTGGGGGGGTGGTCTCCCAGTCTGGCGCCCTGGCAGTGCCACCTCGATAATCTGGCAGTGTCAATGTGCCACGCTGGTATTGTGCCCGCACCAGGTAGCAGGCCCGGAAGTGCCTTGCCTGTAGGAGATAGGGTGTGGTGGGGTGCCCAAGAATCCTCCAACAGGTGAGTTGGGGTGTTGGGGAGATCCGGGGATTGTTTCAGAGGGTCGTGAGATTGGGGCATCATTTAAAAATGGTGTCCCGACCTCTTCGTGCACTGAAGAGTTCTGCTTGTTGGAGCTCCTCAGAGCAGGAAATGATGCTCAGTGCGGCCTCAGGGGACCTTCCCCCATTAAGCAGGAAAAGAAGACAGAGTGCTGTTCGATATCAGGTCGTTCCAGCACTGCTAATCCCATCCAGAATGGACTCTGTTTTATTCTGGTTAGATCAAGCGCTTAATGTTTAAATAGACTGTACCATATAAAGGGATTGCAGGTGGGATTAGGTGAGTTAAATAGAGAAGTGATTACTGCTCAGAATAAATCTGGATTTGAAGAAGTCCAGGATTTGCTTTCTGGCTTTACTGGAGCATAACAACTTGTCACTGGGTCAAAATCCTGGAACTCCAAGCCTAACAGCATTGTGGGTGTACCTACACATCAGGTACTGGAGCGATTCCAGAAGGCAGCCCACCACTACCTTTTCAAGGGCAAGTAGGGATGGGCAATACATGCTGGCCTAGCTAGCGTTGCCCACATCCTATAAATAAAGTTTTTCAAAATGCTCCGCCAGTGATTGGGGCAGCAGGGTAGCATGGTGGTTAGCATAAATGCTTCACAGCTCCAGGGTCCCAGGTTCGATTCCCGGCTGGGTCACTGTCTGTGTGGAGTCTGCACGTCCTCCCCCTGTGTGCGTGGGTTTCCTCCGGATGCTCCGGTTTCCTCCCACAGTCCAAAGATGTGCGGGTTAGGTGGATTGGCCATGCTAAATTGCCCGTAGTGTCCTAATTAAAGTAAGGTTAAGGGGGGGGGGTTGTTGGGTTACGGGTATAGGGTGGATACGTGGGTTTGAGTAGGGTGATCATGGCTCGGCACAACATTGAGGGCCGAAGGGCCTGTTCTGTGCTGTACTGTTCTATGTTCTATGTTCTATGTTCTATGATCTTGATGTACCCTTTCAACCTGCCAGCCCAGATTGCTGCCACCAATGCCAAGGTGGAGCTGTTCAAAGCCAGACCCTCAAGGCTAAGAGCAGTTTGAGGACAAGCTACAAGGTCATCTGCAGTCTCCTCTACTGAAAGCCAGCAGCCTTCCACTAGTCATGCTGCAGGCACTGAGACCTCACTGTTTTGGATAACCAGATCAGGCAAAGGATATGCCCATGGATAAATAGTTCTGTTTGAAGTTTTATTGGAAGCATTGTTGGATGAAGTTGTTATTCAATTTTTATTTGTGGTGTTGTCTTTTATTTTAGGATTTTAGCCAGGAGGATGCTGTGATGACCCGTAGCAGAGGGAGAGAATGGTAATCTGGGAATGAGATTTTAGGAGACTGGAGAATGAGTGGAGGCTCATGGATAGCCTGTCCAAAGTGAAGAGGTTCCAGTTTCCTCCTCCATTACTCCTCTTCTTTCTCCACCTGACATGCTCGCCGAAGGACTTGTTGGTGGGACTCGTCATCATAATAGCAAGGTTGTGGAAGATGCAGCAGATTACCATAAACCTGGCCACCCGCTCCACCCAGGACTGCACAGATCACCACCTCGAAGCATTCCAGACAATGGAACTACTTTGTCAGAACACCAATATTTTTCTCCAGATATTCTTGGTGACAGTATGGCAGGATCTGAAGAAAGAATAATGCCAAAAGGGTTTGAGATAAACTCTCTGTTGTGTTGTGCCAAAGACAGGAGCTTCCTAACAATGAAGAGGGTGGGGTCAGGGGGAAGGAAGAAAAACACTTACGTGACAAATCTCGAATTTGAAAGAAATGGAAAAGGTTGGCGCTGGTCAAAGTACATTTGTCTGCCGCCTTCTCAAGGCTGGCAAAACTTCCTTCTAAAAACAAGTCCCCAAAGTGCACAAGACCTCCTGCCCCCCAAGATCTGCACGGCGGATCGGAGCCCAAAGGCAAAAAGAGGTGATTATCACAGATCGGGGTCAATGAAGACAGTGAGAGAAGGTTGAAGTGCTGCTGGAACTGTTTCCAAATCCTGAGGGAGGAGATGGGCACAGGACTCAAGGAAAAACCTGCAGGGGAGAAGGGCAGTGGTGCCGTAATTATGGCACGTAGGGAAGAGGTTATACCCAATTATACTCAAATTCAAGCAAGGGTCATGAAGCCATTGCAGGATTTTCTGTATGTTGGTAGCCCAATAATAAAACAGGATCAGGAGGGCCAAACCTCCCGATGCCCTGTCTCTCTGAAGCAGAACGCTGTGGACTCTGAGACACTTGCCCACCCAGATAAAAAGCTGAAATTAATTTGTTAACTGTGATAAAAAATTATTTGGGCAAAAAGACTGGGGATACACTGAAATAAAAATACAATTCTTGGGAGCACATTCATCTTGATAGTTTGGATTCTGCCTGCAAGAGTCAAAGGAAAATTACTCTGTGATGATATACATAAAGCACGTTTGTACATAATGTTATGCACAACCTCCAACCACTAGGTGGCAGTGTAAACCCACTATGTTACCCTGTAGTCTGGGAGTTGGGTGCAGGTTGTACTGGAGGATAGAGATATTTTGCATTAGCTCTACAATAGTTAATTAGTGTTAGTAGTTTATTATTTTATTTATCCTCGTTATCTTATCATGCAGTTGTTCCATAATAAATTATTTAAACTAGATGTTCTGTAGTTCATCATTCACTCCGTCCAGTCTACATAACATGGCATGGTACAAGGATTGATGATTTACTAAGAATTCGAAGATTCTGCAGGAAAAAATCCGAACCACTAAAGATAACTTTGAAGGATTAGGAAGAAAACATAGCTTTGCTACTAACCTTGCTAGCTACTGGCATCTGATGCTCAATGTGCAGTAAAACTTCGAAGCCTGGGATGGAAGGCATCAAGGCACCTCAACAACTTTTGATTACCGGTAACGTCAATGAGAATTGGAGGGTGTTTAAGCAACAGTTTAAACTCTCTGTTGCAGCTTTTGGTCTGCAAGCACAGCCTGATGTGAGGCATTGTGCTCACTGTAGCAGGTCCCCAAGTATTTGAAATTTTCAACACTTTTGTCTTTGAAAACAAGGCTGACAGCAAAAGCTTCCACTAAGTGATTAAATAATTCAATCGGCAACGCTCCCGGAAAAAAAAAGAAACCTTTGAGCGCTATATATTCCGTACATATACCCAAAACGCAGGAGAAGCATTCGATTGCTTCCTCACTGACTTGCAATTGAAGGCGCAGTCATGCAACTTCAGCACACACCAGTCATCATGATACACAATCAGATAGTTTTCGGAATTCCCAATAATAAAGCGCGTGAGCGGTTTCTGCGGGAAACAGACCTGCAACTTGAAAGTAAGATTAAAATACGTCATGCTAGTGAGCTTGCAGCAAAGCAGCTCAGCATGTTGAATCTCCGGCATGTTGGCACAAAGGCAGAAGAGGCGGCAGATGGCATTAATGTGGTGATGCAGCTGAATAAGAAACATGCTCCCAGTACGGGCAGCCATTTTGAGCCCCGACCCAATCCTCCATTTTATGTCCACAATGTTTAGCACACTGGGCTAAATCGCTGGCTTTGAAAGCAGACCAAGCTGGCCAGCAGCACAGTTCGATTCCCGTAACAGCCTCCCCGAACAGGCGCCGGAATGTGGCGATTAGGGGCTTTTCACAGTAACTTCATTTGAAGCCTACTTGTGACAATAAGCGATTTTCATTTTTTCATTTTTCATTCATTTGCCATGGCAATGCCCTGCTTATGGAAAGATGTGTACCATCTGTAATGGCAGGAATCATTTTGCAACCCAATGTTATTCAAGGAGAAGGCCTGAACAAGCAAAGAGTATCAGCGCTATTGATGAAGTGTGCCTAGAGGACACATTCTTTGTGGACATAATCTCCAGCGAAGACAAGGAGACTCAAGTCTTACCAAAGAACAATGTACTTGTACCAAACTGCAGCAGTAGTGAATTGAAGGCAGATAATCATAAAGATAAATGGACAGTGCCATTAAAGATAAATGGCATAGTGATAACAATCAAGCACGACACTGGTGCAGGGGCCAACCTCATCAACCTGTCTGATTTTAAAAAGCTGCAGATTCAACCATAGTTACCAGAACGGTATTGTGAGATTACAATGGTAACAAAATCTCATCATTATGTGCATGAGAGCTTGATGGTGATGTCAAAAACAAAATTCACGCGTTGAAATTTTCTGTGGTGTCGGCAGACCACGAGTCTTTAATTAGAGTCGAGGCGTGTGAGGAGATACAACTTGCCCAACAAGCCTATAGTGCAGGCAATGCTGCGACAGGCTTTCAGCCCTCAGGAGACTCCATATTGAATGACTTCTCTGAAATTTTCTAAGGTTTTGGTACGTTACCATACACATACAAGATTCAATTAAAGGAAGTTGTGATGCCTGGGATTCATGTGCCAAGATGTGTGCCGGTGCCATTAAGGGATAAACTAAAGGCAGAGCTTGAGAGAATAACTGCCTTGGGTGTCATTAAGCATATTGAAGTCCCTACGGACTGGGTTAATTTGATGGTATTATGCAAAGAAGCGCAATAAAGAATCTCCACAACAGATGACCTGTATTGATGGTATCAAACTATGAGAAGAACCCAAGAAAGACCCAGTGTTGCAGAAGGTGAAAAGATGGGCGGGATTCTCACGTACCCGGCGGGGCGGGGGATCCCGGCGGGACGGAGTGCGTGATCCACTCCAGCATCGGCCCGCCCCAAAGATGCGGAATCCTCCGCACCTTCAGGGGCTAGGCCGGCGCCGGAGTGGTTTGCGCCCCGCCGGCTGGCGCGAGTCCGCGCATGCGCGGGAGCATCAGTGACTGCTGACGTCATCCCCGCGCATGCGCGGGGGGGGGGGTTTTATATACGCGTCAGCCATCGCGGTGGCTTACACGGCCGATGTGTAGGAAAAGAGTGCCCCCACGGCACAGGCACGCCCGCGGATTGGTGGACCCCGATCGCAGGCCAGGCCAGGCCAGCGTGGGGGCAACCCACGAGGCCAGATCACCCAGCCCCCCCCCCCAGGACCCCAGAGCCCGTCCGCACGGCCAGGTCCCGCCGGTAAGGGACCTAGTCTAATCTACGCCGGCAGGACTGGCAAAAAACCAGCGGGACTTCAGCCCATCGCGGGTCAGAGAATCGCCGGGGGGGCCCGCTGCGAGCGGCCACCGATCGGCGCGGCGTGATTCCCGCCCCCGCCGAATCTCCAGTGCCTGAGAATTAGGCGGCCGGCGGGGGCGGGATTCACGCCGCCCCCCTCGGCGATTCTCCGACCCGGCGGGGGGTCAGAGAATCCCGCCTGATATCTTTGCGACGGATGGCCCAGAGAATCCTGCTCCGGCTTCTACAAAGTGAGAGCAGAGTTGAGTGTTGCAGATGGAGTTTTGCTGCGAAAAAGGAAAATAGTAATTCGGAAAGCTTTAAGATTGGTGGTTCTGAGCGAACTCCATGAAGAGCAAACTGGTAGAAAAAGTGTAAAAAGAGAGCCGAAGACACGGTCTATTGGTCGGGCATCCACCGGGATATCGACACAATGGTACGGAACTGCACACAGTGCAGGAGAGTGAACGTCTGCATATAGTGCGGGAAGCACATGGTCCAAACTGCTTCAGTTCCAAGTGTTAGAGAAATCTGCTCATCCAGAAGAAGAAAGGCAACCACTCTGTCAGGAAAGGAGGCAGGGGACATATTTGATGTCAAATCCACAAAGGGGTTTGCTGACGAGTCTACGAAATGCCTCAAGCCATTTGCAACCAGTGGAAGAAGCTTCTACAGTCCTAAAACATCTGAAGAACATATGGAACAAATACAGCAAGAGGATGACACATCAATACATGAAGAAAATCAAACTCAAGCAGCAAACACTGAAGAAGATGAACAACCTTTGCAAGTTCAGCAGACACTGAGAAGGCCTACACGGATAAAGCGCAAGCCAGAAAAACTGAACTTGTGACAGACTGTAAAAAATTCTGAACATGTAAATAGTTATGCACATCATGGTGAAATGTAAAAAAGTAATTTAATGTATGTAAATAATTTCATTTTACAAAGGAAAGGAGATGTGATGATATGCATGAAGCAAGTTTGTACATAATATTATGCACGACCTTTGACCACTAGGTGACAGTGTAAACCCACCACATGACCCTGTAGTCTGGGAGTTGGGAGTAGGTCATGCTGGAGGATAGAGATATTTTGCAGTAGCTCTACAATTGTTAATTAGTGTTAGTAGTTTATTATTTTCTTTATCCTAGTCTTATCATGCAGTTTCTCCATAATAAATTATTTAAACTAGATGTTCTGTAGTTCATCATTCACTTTTGCCAGTCTACAGAACATGACATACTCCACCTCCGCAAGTGGTTTTAACATTACCGATGCGGCTCGAATAGTTCAGTTTGTGAAGCAATGCCCAGTTATGGGTTACGCGGACCCTCAGGCATTGGAAATTAGAGGAAAAGAGACAAAACGGCAGTGAATTAAGTTGGCTGATGGATTCACTTGGCAGAAAACATTCACTTTTATTCACATTTAACTGGAGACCTGAGGAGGTGCCGAATGTTGTGAGTATCCTCATTATGTTGTATACTGAGGAGGCTAGGTCTGAAATATATAGAAGTAGATCAACTGCATAGAGTGAAACATGGCGCTCCACTCCTTCCCGGTGTATACCCTTCCACCCATCGGATGACCTCAATGCTATTGAGAGGGGTTCAGTAGCTAATGCAAAGATCAGCAGGGAAAGGAGACAGCCCTGCCTAGTTCCACTGCCTAATGGGAAATATTCTGAAGAAACCATTTGTACTGATGTGGCTTTCGGGGCATTGTACATCAGATGAATCCAGGAGGAAAATTTAGGGCTGAAACCAAATCTCCCCGAAATCTCAAAGAGGTAGTTCCATTCCACCTTATCAAATGCTTTTTCAGCATCCAAAGATACTTCAGGTTCCCAAGCAGTAGAGGGGGAAAGGACAATGTTTAAGAGGCATGGACATGAAATAAAATGTAAATGAAATGAAAATAAAAATCGCTTATTGTCACAAGTAGGCTTCAAATGAAGTTACTGTGAAAAGCCTCTAGTTGCCACACTCCGGCGCCTGTTCGGGCAGGCTGGTACGGGAATTGAACCAACTGCTGGCCTGCCTTGGTCTGCTGTAAAAGCCAGCTCTTTTGCCCTATGCTGAACCAGCCCCGTGATTGGCTGTCAACTAAAGCCTGTCTGGTCCTGCAACACTACAACTGGGAGATAGGGCTCCATTTGGGACGCCAGAACTTTAGCCAGCAGTTGAACATCTGTGTTTAGAAATGAAATGGGTCAGTATGACCCACACTCTACTGCGTCCTTACCTCCTTTAAGGAGCACAGAAATTGAGGCCTGAATGAGGGTTGGAGGTAGTGACCCTCTGGACAGCGAATCATTAAACATGTTCAATAACAGAGGGGTGAGCTGCTAAGAGAACCTTTTGCAAAATTTGGGTGGGATGCGGTCAGGACTGGGGCCTTTTCCAGATTGCAGTCATCCAATACATTTCAGTATTTCATCTGGGCATAAGGGGGATCCCATTTCCAATTTCCTGCCTTCCTCAATGGCCGGGATGTGTCGGCCATCTCGAAAACTCTTCACATCTGAAGTATTTGGAGGAGGCTCTGACTCGTCTGATAATACAATCTGAAAGCCGCATTAACCTGGAGAGAAGCTGACACAAAGTTACCCTCCTGATTCTGAATCAAAGGGATTTCTGGGGAGGCAGTCTGCTTCTTGAGTAGAAGACCACCCACCTTTTCCCCATGTTCATAGAAGATGCCCCCAGAATGTGGTAACTGATGCATGGCCTTGTCGGTAGATATCAAATCGAATTGGAGCTGTAAATGTTTTCTGTGGATCAGGTGATCTGGCATTGGGGCAAGTAACTATTGGCAGTCAACTTTGTCGTTCCACTCTCCATTTTCACTATGTGAGCTTTATATGAGATAATCTCCCCCGTTATGGCGGCCTTTAGGGTTTCCCAGAATGTTGAAGGAGATATTGGGTATGATCTACCGGCCACCTCGCGCCGGTGCGAAAGCGAGTGAGCCGGTTAGATAGCGGGAGACCGAAATCGGGAAGCACTCTAGGCACTGATCGGTTTCCGATCTAACACAGGATCCCGCCGCAGCCTGGCGGGAAACCAATAATCACCAACTAAGACCAATCTCCATCCCATTAACAGGAAGGACCTCCTATCGGATGGCCTCCCGTGATCTAACTGCCTCCCAACTGACCGGTCACATGGGCCGTTTAGTACACCCATTGGAAAATGTGAAGCAAACGCAATGACTGCTGTGGTGATCTGAGTAGGTAAGTAGCCATCTTGGGAATCAGGCGATCGGCCCGGAGGCACTGGGACCACTGCCCCACTCTCAGGAGGGGTGGGGGAGCCCCCGTGGGGTAACGGGCTCAGTCTCGGGGGCTGGCCTACCATCACTGGGCTGAGGGGGTGGAACAAGGGGAACATGTATACTCATAACATGGGCAGCTCCAGCTGCTGCCTGTCTATCCTACCGAATGCCCCCGTGACAGACCTCCGTCCATGGTGATATGGTGATGGTCACTTTAACCCCCGCTCACCGTGGTGTTGTTGGCTGCATAGATGAAGGCTATAACTAATGGGGAATTGGTCATTCTATTAATGTGAGCACTTCACAGTAGATTCCCGTGGGCAGACGTGCCATGATGCAGATGAGGTTTATTGCCTAGCATTCCAATCAAGTCATGAGGCCGGGACACTTTGCCTGAACACCAGACGCATCAACACCACAGAGGCATCGGCCTGCATCTGAACACCAGGAGCTGGCCCTCAGCACCGGTGACATCTCCACAACCAGAGGGTGGGTGTGTGGACCAGGAAGAACACCAGTGCCCACTCCAGGCGACGTTACCAGCAGCTGTGTGGGTACAGGGTTCAGGATCTGGTGCACAGGGGTCACTACTGCGGCCAGGGGTGCAGGTGCAGGGCATGCTGGGTGGCACCCTGAGGGAATGTGAAGGTGGGAGAGGCTTGAGGGATGCAAGGATACCGGGGTGGAAGCCATAGCTGAATGTCTGTCTTTCACCCTCTCCAATGCCTGACAAATATTACACTATGGATGATATCTTAGGCTTTATGGAAGCTGCCCTCGCAGAGGTGTTGGCAGACCAGGTGGCCAGGCACCGGAGAAGGCGATGGCAGCAGCATCAACAGAGGCTCGAGGCGGCGGCCCATGTGCAGGGCCCCACCCCACACCCTGAGGACCCGGCTGCCCAACAGGCCAGGGAGGTACTCAGAGGGGGAGGCCGATGATGGCCCAAGGTGTACAGGCATCGCTGGTCCTTCGAACAGATGACGGACAGCGTCTGCTGCAGGATGCTCCCCCTCAACAGCGCAGGAGACGGTTCAGAACCTGTGCCATGTCTATGAGGACTTGACACCACATGGAGGAGGAGGCACTTGCTCCTGGTGGCGGTCAAGGTCACACAGCCCTGAAAGTCTATGCCTCAGGATCATTCAGGGCTCGAGCTGGGACTTGTGTGACATTTCCCAACCCACCAGTGCATCCATGAGGTCACAGATGCCCTGTTTGCCTGATAGCCGACTACATAAACATTGACCTGGACCAAGCCCATCAAGATGCACGGGCAGCAGTATTCTCCGCCATCGCCAGCATGCCCCAGGACAGGCGGTAATAGATGGAACACATGTTGCCTTGCACACACCAGATGGTACTGGAGCACCCTTCATTAACAGAATGGGGTTCCATTCCTTAACGTGCAGCTTCCCAGGGAGTGTGCACGATAGCTATATCCTGGGGCAGTCGGTCATCCCCGGCATCTTTGAGGGACACCCCAGTGAGACCGGCTGGCTCTTGGAGGATAAGAGGTCCTGCTTAGGACCTGGCTGATGACGCCAGTATGAAGCTAGTGACCGATGCAGAGACCTGATATAACAAGGCCCATGTGGCCAACCGGGCTGTCATTGAGTGGTACAAAAATGCGGCTCCGATGCCTCAACAGCTCCTGTGGTGCTTTGTAGTACAGCCCTGGAGGGGCTGTGCCCACCACAACCTCGCCACGCAGTGGGGCGACGTGCTGGAGGAGGAGGAACATGCGGCCACCTTTGAGGAGGAGGAGGACGAGAAGGATCGGAACCAGGAGGAGTTGGAGGATGAGCTCAGGGAGGATCCGTGGGACCAGCTGTGGCTGCGGACTGAGTCCAGCGTTGCCACTGTCGGTGGAGAGCCGGTTCGCGGTAAGGGGGTGGGAGGCTTTGGCAGGGGCTGGGGGCACTGGTGGGGGGTGGTCCGGGGATGGCAAGCCTGACCAAAGGGGGTACTATTCGGCAGTCTGGGTCTGCGCGCGGCCAGCGCCATGTTGCACGGCACGGCCACTGCAGGCCGCTGCCATGCGCATGCACGGCCACGGGCCCAGCAATTCTCCGCCTGTATCAGCAGCCACAGCCGGGTGCTCTACGCTGCCGACATGCTAGCCCCCAACCAGATGGGGGATCGGAGGCCGTTTTGCGCAATTTTTACAGTTGAAAAAGGCCACCGTTCCCATCCTGGCGTCAGCACTTAGTCTCGGAATCGGATAATCCAGCCCCTGAACTTCAAAATACATTTTGTAACTTCAGTATGCAGGAGAATTAAACAGAGTTCAAATTGAGTTCCTGAACAAATAAGTTTGCCGCTTCAGAGGAGCCGACAAAGTTATCCTTCTCCCCTACAGACAAGCAGAGGTTGCTGTGTATATCGAATTAGAGACCCTTTTTATATAGAATGGGTTTCAGCACATGGAAGGCTGCTCTCTTGTTCACCAAGTCTGCACTGGGGTCTTGATACAACCCAACCGAGTGGCCTTCCCATTTTATCTCTCGGTACACACTGGTCCATCGACAGACCTGTTCCTTCTTGAAGTTATGGAATCTGCTTCTAATCACATGTTGGGGTTCCCCAGCACGAGGTCTCCGTGAGCACAGTCTAGCTCCGGGGGCAAGTGAACACACCTTCACCCAACATTTTGGTTAACATGTTAAAATATTCTGTTTGGGTGTTGTTCCACCCCCTCCGGCAAACCTACTTATTTTCTAGGTCATTCAAATTGTTTGTAACCTTGCACAGAACAGGACCTTGGTAACTTCCAGTAACGTATGTGACGGAGAAGGACGCACCAGGAGGCTCTCTGCATTGAATTCACTTTTCATTCAATTTGGCCTTTCGAATTTTATTTGTCTCCACCACTGAAGACAGGCCATTTTCCAGTGAGGAAATCCGATGGCTGTGATCAGAAAGGGCTGCTCCATATTTTTCACCATAGCCCCACGTGCTTCCATAATTTTACTCATATTTTCTAATTTAATTGATAATGGGCCGGGGCTTCATTAAAAGATTTTTTCACCTCTTCTGACAGGCTCTGATGATTTTTTAAAAATTTAGCCACCATGATGCAGTTGATGTCATTGGCCATTGGCAACATGGTCGGCTGGGAGGAGGGGGGCCCACCGCCGTCATTTTGCCGCCCGCCGAGTCCTGCAAGACCTCAGAGTCCAAGAAGTAGATGTGGCTCGTTGCTTTCTTGCTCCTGTCCTTTCTGGGCATATTTTGTAGATTAAACATTTATTCATCGATTCATCAGGTTTCTTAAATTCTTACTGCGGCCGTTGCGTTTTAAAAAGTGAATTCAATGCTGAGAGCCTCCTGGTGCGTCCTCTGTCACATACATCGCTATAAGTTACCAAGCTCCTGTTCTGTGCGAGGTTACAAACAAACTGCACAATCAGGGAGTGGTATTCCAGTACATCTCCCTGTTAAAGATGTGGCATCCTCAGAGCCACGTATGTCAATGACTCCTTGCATCATTGACATCACTGAGAATCCCATTGTCCTGGAAAACCCAGCTGCCTATTCCTCCTCCTTCTCTTTGGTTGGAGAGAGGACAATGGAGTCTCCCTCCTGGCATATAGAGCCTGTATTACAGCGATGCATTATGAATATGTTTTGGTCACGATGCTGACTCCCATGTGGAAGGACAAACTTGTGTAGAAATTGAGGGTGAATGTGATCTACACGGCCACTGGCAGCGTCCTCGCCCTGCTCTGTGACTGCAGATTGGGTTGGAGGAATTGGTACCGTTCAGGGCCTATCTGCTTGTTGAAATCTCCTGGCTGAGGTGTGTAGGGGTAGTAGGAGTGCTCTTTAGATGCCACTTGGTGGGACAGGAATTCTATTGAGAGCCTTTCTCCTCCAAAATAGTGTGAACTGAACAACTTTGAAGAGAGAAAGCTTGGGAACATTTGCAAGAGGAAATTTAAATGTTTTACCGTTGGTTCAAAAACAATTCGAGTATGCATTTTGTTATCCTTCAGAAGAACCACTTGTTATCATAATAAGGCCAGTACAACATTCCAAGCAGTAGTTAGTTTACATTATCTGATCTACTAAATTTGGTTTAAAAGCAATGTTAAAATTCAGTCATTATTCCCAGCATGCTTCTAAATTGGTAACTCATTAACTTCACTTCCACAATTCCCTTCTTGTGGATCTTTTAATCAACACCTTTTAGTAAATTATCATGTCCTCCGTAGAGAAGGGTTGGTTATAATGTATGGACTGATGGAACCATCAATTCACCAGACACGTGTTTCCGGTATGAATCTAGGCTTTAACCGACTTACTTCAGAGCCAGCCTGTTACCCGTTGATGAACTCTTAGTGAACTCAGGCTGACTCTGGACAAGGGTATTTATACAGCTGCACTAGGGGGAGGAGTCGTGGGCAGAGCCAAGGGTGGAGCCCAGTACAAGTTCCTGAGTACTCCCAGAGCTACTCCCCCTAGTGGTAGGATAGTGCTACTGCACTTACAAAGACAGTGTGAATTATCATATATACATCTATATATTACATTCACCACATTCACCCCCTGCAAAAAAAATCAAGTCCGTCGGGGGTGGTGGTCTATAAAGTCAGTCTGTCCGGTGGTCGAATTGTCCGCGGTGATCTGCTGAGCACCGGGGTTGCAGCCTCTTGCGGTGGCTGGAAGGGTGTTGTATGCTGGGATACGATGGCGGACTCCAGGGAGGGTTGTATCCAAGCTTCATATTCTCCTGGTTCGACCGGGGACTGGGGGCGCTGGGGGCTGGCCGGCGCGGGGGCGCGAGGGGGCGGCAGCATGGGGTGTAGGGTGAGAGGTCCTTCTGTGGGGGTAGGGGGGGTGCTGGATCCGGCGGGTGCCAGATCCCGGAGGGATACGGTGTCCTGACGGCCGTCAGGGAACTTGACGAATGTGTACTGGGGGTTGGAGTGGAGCAGGCGCCCCTTTTGAACAAGGGGGTCGGTTTTGTGCGCCCTGACATGTTTCCTCAGACGTACGGGGCCTGGCGTCCTCAGCCATGATGGAAGTGAGACCCCCGTGATAGTGCCCCTGGAAAAAATGAAGAGCCTCTCGTGAGGGGTCTGGTTGGTCGCCGTGCACAAAAGGGACCTAATAGCATGGAGCGCGTCTGGGAGGACTTCCTGCCACTGGGAGACTTGGAGCTTTCTAGACCGGAGAGTCAGTAGGACGGTCTTCCAGACCGTCGCGTTCTCCCTCTCCACCTGCCCATTCCCCCTGGGGTTGTAGCTGGTAGTCCTGCTCGAGGCAATGCCCTTGTCGAGCAGGTACTGACGCAGCTCGTCGCTCATGAAGGACTAACCCCGGTCGCTGTGTACGTAGCTGGGGAAACCAAACAGGGTGAAGATGCTATGCAGGGCCCTAATGACTGTGTGGGAGGTCATGTCGGGGCACGGGATAGCGAATGGGAAATGGGAGAACTCATCTCGTTTAAGAAGTAAACGTTCTTGTTAGTTGAGGGGAGTTGCCCTTTGAAATCAATCGCAAGGCGTTCAAAGGGCCTAGAAGCCTTGACCAGGTGGGCCCTGTCTGGTGTATAGAAGTGCGGTTTGCACTCCGCACAGATCAGGCAGTCCCTGGTGACCGCCTTTACCTCCTCGTTGATGAAAGGCAGGTTTCGGGCCCTGATGTAGTGGGCGAGCCGGGTGACCGGGTAGCAGAGGTCATTGTGGATGACTTTTAATCGGTCGATCTGCGCTCTGACGCATGTCCCGTGGGATAGGGTATCCGGAGGCTCGTTGAGCTTCCCGGGTCGATATTTGATATCGTAATTGTAGGTGGAGAGTTCGACCCTCCACCTCAGAATTTTGTCGTTTTTAATTTTGCCCCTTTGCGAGTTGTCGAACATGAAGGCAACCGATCTTTGGTCGGTGATGAGGGTGAACCTCCTACCTGCGAGGTAGTGACTCCAGTGACGGATAGCCTCCACAATGGCTTGTGCTTCTTTCTCGACTGAAGAGTGTCGGAGTTCTGAAGCGGAGAGGGTACGGGAGAAAAATCCAACTGGTCTCCCTGCCTGATTTAACATGGCTGCAAGAGCTACCTCTGAGGCGTCGCTCTCTACCTGGAATGGGGTGGATTCATCCACCGCCCGCATGGCCGCTTTGGCGATGTCCTCCTTGATGCCGTCAAAGGCCTGGCGCGCCTCGGCTGACAGGGGAAATCGTGTGGTCCTAAAGAGTGGGCGGGCTTTGTCCGCATATTGAGGGACCCACTGGGCGTAGTAGGAAAAAAAATCCCAAGCACCGTTTGAGGACCTTGGGACAATGAGGGGGAGGGAGTTCTAAGAGGGGGCGCATACGGTCCGGGTCAGGGCCCAGGACTCCGTTTTCCACGACATAGCCGAGGATGGCTAGTCTGGTTGTGCGGAAAACGCATTTCTCCTTGTTGTACGTGAGATTCAGTTTCTGTGCCATCTGGAAAATACGGTGGAGGTTGGCGTCGTGGTCCTGCTGGTCATAGCCGCTAATGGTGACATTGTCCAAGTACGGAAATGTGACCCGCAGCCTGTACTGGTCCACCATTCAGTCCATTGCTCGTTGGAACACCGAGACCCCATTAGTGACGCCGAAAGGGACCCGGAGGAAATGGAAGAGGCGGCCATCGACCTCGAATGCCATGTAGTGGCGGTCTTCCGGGCGGATTGGGAGCTGGTGGTATGCAGACTTCAGATCCATCAGAAAAGAGCCGGTACTGGGCAATCTGGTTTACCATGTCTGCAATCCTGCGGAGGGGATATGCGTCGAGGAGCATAAATCTATTTATGGTCTGACTGTAGTCGACCACCATACGGAATTTTTCCCCTGTCTTAACGACCACCACCTGAGCTCTCCAGGGGCTATTGCTGGCCTCTATAACCCCCTCACTGAGTAGCCTTCGGACCTCTGCTCTGACAAATACCCTATCCTGCAGGCTATACCACCTGCTACGAGTGGCTACGGGTTTACAGTCCTTAGTGAGATTGGCAAAGAGAGGAGGGGGGGATTCGCAGCATAGCGAGGCTGCAGATCGTGAGTGGGGGCAGGGGCCCTCCGAAGCTGAGGGTGAGGCTCTTGAGGTTGCATTGGAAATCTAGGCCCAATAAGAGTGGCGTGCAGAGTTCGGGCAAAACGTAGAGTTTGAATTTCGAGTAGCTAGCGCCTCGGATTATGAGTGTCGCGGCGGTGCGCCCCTGGATCTGGACCGAATGGGAGCCTGAAGCGAGCGAGATAGTTTGCTGTACGGGGAAAACGGGGAGCGAACAGCGTCTTACCAGGTCTGGATGTATGAAGCTCTCCGTGCTCCCGGAGTCGAAGAGGCATAGCGTTTTGTACCCGTTGATATGGACCTCTGCCATCGAGTTTCGTAGATTCTTTGGTCGTGATTGGTCCAGGGTGACCGCGCTGAGTTGCGGGTAGTCGGCGGCTCGATCACCTGTGCTGGAGTGGCCCTGTGATGACTGCCCTCTGAGTTCATAGTCAAATTCGAATTCTTCCGCAGAGTTGTTCGAGCGCGGAGATGCCAATCGGGCCCGTGGATCGCACGTGGCGGGCGGCGAGGAAGATGGCATCCAAGATGGTGGCCCCCATGAGTCGCACGTGGCTGGAGGGGGTGGAGTCGGGGCATAGGCAGCAGCGTTTCGGGCCCCGCGGGGCTGCGAGTGAGGGGAGCGGTTACTGCGAGTCGCTGGGGAGTTGGAAGCTGGGTCCCTTTTTGCGAGGCACACTCTTGCGTAGTGGCCTTTTCGCCCGCCAGCTGCTGCAGGTCGCGTTGCGGGCCGGGCAGTGCTGCCGCGGGTGCTGATTATGGCCGCAGAAATGGCAGGCTGGAGCAGCATAGTGGCTGGCTGGAGCAGCATAGAGGCTGGCTGGGGCAGCATGGTGGCTGGGCGGCCGCGTAGCACAGGCCTGGGGGAGTCGCTGGTCGGGGGCCCATGATTGTCGCGGGGCCGCGGGTAACGAGTTAAGGCTGCGGAAGGAGACCTCCATCGTGGTAGCAGCTTCCACAGTCGTTTCTAAGTCCTGGGCCCCCTTTTCCAGCAATCGTTGGCGCACATAGTTAGACCTGAGGCCCGCTACAAAAACATTGTGTACCGCCAATTCCCTGTGTTCAGCCGCGGTAACCACTTGGTAATTACAGTCATTGGACAAATTATTGAGTTCCCTTAGGAATTCGGCGAGTGATTCTGTAGGCCGCTGGCGGCGAGTCGTGAACACATGGTGAGCGTAAACTTCATTAATAGGCCTTACATAAATTTTATCGAGGACTGCTAGCACCGCAGTATATGAACTGGCCAAATTTAGTTGCGTAGAAATTCTGTGGCTCACCCTCGCGTGCAGTAGATTTAGCTTCTGGTCCTCTGTCGTTTCGACTGTGCTCGCTTCTGCCAGGTAGGCCTTGAAGCACCTGATCCAGTGGGAGAAGATTTCTTTAGCCTCTGCATCCCGCGGGTCGAGTTCCAGGTGTCCAGGCTTGAGGGCCGATTCCATAATCGATCTTTACTGTTCTTAAGTCGATTAAATTGATGGAACCATCAATTCACCAGACACGTGTTTCCGATATTAATCTAGGCTTTAATCGACTTACTTCAGAGCCAGCCTGTTATCCGTTGATGAACTCGTAGTGAACTCAGGCTGACTCTGGACAAGGGTATTTATACAGCTGCACTAGGGGGAGGTGTCGTGGAGCCAAGGGTGGAGCCCAGTACAAGTTCCTGAGTACTCCCAGAGCTACTTCCCCTAGTGGTCGGATAGCGCTACTGTGCTTACAAAAACAGTGTGAATTATCAAATATACATCTATATATTACATTCACCACATGGACGTATGACAGTTCCCTGTGTGTTATGAGCCTGGCAGCAAGGAGGCAAGGTCAAGGTGGCTAGGGCTGTTCTCCCGTGTCCGTAAAAAAAAATCTTGCACAACATCACAAGGGGGAGGCTAGAGGAAAAGTTTCCTTCTCATTAGGTTGGAGTGATAAATCAAGAAAAGCCTGATTAACAGAGTAAAGTGTTGTTGCATATTTACGGCTTGATTATGTGACCGAGTGCGTGTCGCTACGGGGGACACGTCAGCAGGAGTTTCATTGGTAATGGGATCAGAAGGGGGAGTCAGGACTTGGGACAGTGGAATTGTAGGATCGGGGACTGAATAGGGGAACATCGGCATGCCAGAGCAACTGGGAGGATCCTCCTTTCCTATAATATTACGAGCTAGCCCTATTTGTCTGGTGAGAGGAGGTTTCTTATTGCCGAATTGCTGTTTCAGTGTTTTGACTGTTTTCTATCCCAAAGCTCACATTACAATTTTAAATTCTCCCAATTCTTTGCTTTACCATTCACACAATCATCCATATCTCTTTTGCCGGCGTTATCTCTCCAACTTATTAATAGTGATTGTTCGTTGCGTTAAGTTTGAAGCTGGCGTTTCTCTGCCAAATAATATTTTCAGCAACAATGCAATTATCATAGTTCCAAGTTCCCTGTGTCACCTAGTGGCCAGATATCGTTACCTAATTTATTGTTTAAAGCAGCGCTGCAGACAGTCTCCGGAACTACGTTCATGAGAGGCGTTTTCTAAACACATGAAAAATAGAGGGAATTGCCCCTAGTTTTGTTTAAAGTTTGTCCCATAATGTGCCCCTGGCAAAAAATGTTCAAAAATAAATTTCTGGTACCAAATCAAATTGGAGGGTCCTTGACCCCAAAACTTAATCAAAGGGTCCCTGACACAATTTATTGACAGCCTGTATAAATCTGATCCGGATGGAAAACGAGATCAAAAAGGTCCCTGACCTGCGGCTAATCACAATCGGGTCACTGACCCCAAAATTACTCAGTCAAATTTAGATTCGAGAACCGTCACCTGTTTAGTTACTTCCGTCAGGGATGAGAGGTCAAGCGAGCAATCCGAGAGAGAGAGAAAGGCCAAGGTGAATCATACCTTGTGCCGGCGTCCATCTCTGTACACCGGTTGTAGCTTCGATCACTTTTTCTCAGTCCCTCACGGAAGATCACTCAGGATATTGGATTTTTTCTCGCAGCGCCAAATGTCGTAATCAATATTTTCCCCGCTTCTGGACTGTGATAGAAAGATTCAACAAGGTTCGTTAGGTAAGCAAAACTAAGCTTTATTTACGAACTACAACTGCTAGCAGTATGGATGAGACTTGGAGTCGGAAAGCAGTCAAGTACAAACTGCTGGTTCCCTTCCAAGTCTGCACTAGAACAGACAAATAGGACGATATTTATACATTATAGAATCAAGATAACATGAATACAGCTTGGTCAGGAATTTGATCAAAAGTAAAACATAAGTAATAATCATTAAACTGGCGTCACCTTGCTGACCTTTAGAGGATTCGGGGTCTCGTATCATTATCTTGTCTTTTGGTCACATGTTTAAGAAACGGAGCAGATTTGTTTAAGTATCGAAAAGAAACTATTTCTAGCTCATCTTGTGTATTTAGACTGCTCTGGGGTGTGAGGACTGAGTTTTATCCGAGTTTAGAGTCAGCAAGTTTTCGGGTCAAGTTGACCTTGGCTGCTTGTATTTGTGCCTTCGGTTATGCGAAGTCAGTTTAAATTTCATCGTACCAAGAAAGTAGACTAGTTTTCCCGTCATGCCATTATTTGCTTTGCACAATACCACACCTCAGTGCACAGCTTCCCTTCTCTGCTGCCTGTGCTCCATTTCCCTGCCATACTGCAGCCCATACAGCAGATGTTCTGCTGATGAGCTCTCAAAGTCCACTGACTGGCAAAGTCCTGCACCACTCCCTACAGAATCCAACAACTTTTCAAATTCCTCAGAAACTGAACTTCCACTCACTTTGGAGCAGCAGAAGAAAGACAAATACGCAAATCATCGGAAAGTAATTGCAGTGTTAAAGGAAGCCTACTTGTGACAATAAAGATTGTTATTTTAATTCTCATGACTTTCTGGTGGCGGGTGGGGTGGTATTGAGGAGGGGTACCATCATGCACCTAAACACATGTCCAGTTGGGAGTGTTTAGTATAGGCTGCAAACATACCCTTTGAGGTGAAAGATGGCAGGCTGAACATTAAATCAGCATCAGATGATGTTTGGCTTTATGATCTGCCCAACACAGGATGCCCTCACTCATGTATTGACAAGCATGGTGACCCACATGGGCCATAAGGGAATTGGTCAGAAACAGTTCACCCACTGTTTTCCAATCTCCATAATGCCAGGATTAGCAATGCTGAAGAGCTCGATTCCTGGTCTTTAGCTTTAGAACTCATGCTTAGATGTTATGTATTGGTTCTACCTTCAAGATGTAAATGAAAGTTCCAGTTAGAAGTTGCAGCTTGAAAGAATGCCGTGTGACAATATGAAAATGTCCCATGAAAAACGATGAGGTAATTTTTTAAAATAAATTTAGATTGCCCAATTATTTTTTCCAATTAAGGGGCAATTTAGTGTGACCAATCCACCTATCCTGCACATTTTTGGGTTGTGGGGCGAAACCCACGCAGACACGGGGAGAATGTGCAAACTCCACACGGACAGTGATCCAGAGCCGGGATTGAACCTGGGACCTCAGCGCCGTGAGGCAGCTGTGCTAACCACTAGGCCACCGTGCTGCCCTATGAGGTAAATTTTAACCTTGCGGATGGAACCCTTTGGTTTTAGTGCAGGTGGGTGGGGTGTGACAATAGAAACCAGGAAAATTAACAGCACCTCAGGAAGCCGGTTCCAACCTATCGACTTCCAGGTTTCACTGGAGCAAGTTAGATTGTGTGCGCAGTAAAGGCAGGTAAATTACTTATACAATTAGAACGATTATTCAACTGGCTTTTGAATTTAATATCAGGTCCACAGATTTGCCAGGCTTCCGAAAACTGCAATGAGAGCAAGACAAGGTCACAGCAGCAACTGGAGGGTTCAGTGCACCTTTTGGAAATATGGAATTAAATAGCCAGTACTCAAAGCTACTTTCTGATCTGCTGGACAAACGGGCTTGTTCATAACATCTTTGTCACAGTCACGTCATATCACATAGAGCAACATGGAATATGGATACTATATCTTGACAAGATGGACTCCAGAGGGGTCAGGTGACTTGTTTTGTGGTTTATGTATAGACAGAGATTAACATTATATCTGGACACGACTCTGAAAAGTCATTAATGATAAATGATCTTACCAGGTGTTGATGACCACCCTCTCCATTCAATTGAAGAGACTTAAAGTAAAGATGGCTGTTAGACTTGTTGGCCCCATGAAGATAAGATTTTAAATAATGGCATTCAGGAGGTTGTTCATGGCTGGAATGTTGATAGGAGATTGTTCATTCCCTATTGTGTGTCAATTCCAACTGCCATCAACCTATGGTGTGGACAATGGAATAAATCGATACCATTGTCACTGTGGTGATAACCACTGTAGTGATGTGTACTGCAGAAGGGGAATGTATGGCTGTACCTGTAATACAGGTTCCTCCGGTAAGCCCCTGCCGGCTAGCTCCGCCCACAGGGAGCTTGTGTATAAACATACGTGTGAGTCACTCAGACCCGTCTTCAGTTGCAGCCGGAGGAATAGCATCACACAGCAATACAGCCTCCATTGAACTTGTCTCTCGTCTTTGAGTGCAATTGTTAGCGCCACAATTTATTGCTGTGTGATTTTCCGTACACCATGGACATCAGAATCAAGCCTGACCGTCTGCAGCTGGATCCGCAGTCGCCTCACGCCAGGAAAGACTTTGTTCTCTGGCTTGCAGTATTCGAGGCCTACATCTCTTCGGCGGACCCTCCCCCGACGGAGGCTCAGAAAAAGCAACTCCTGTACTTGAGTCTTAGCTCCAGTGTCTTTCCGCTAATTCGAGATGCGACTGACTACACCAGAGCTATGGAACTGCTCAAATAGAACTATGCACAGTCGGCGAACACGCTGTTTGCGAGGCATCAACTCTCTACTCGCGTCCAGCAGCCGGGTGAGTCGATTGAGGACTTCTGGAGGGCCCTTATACCTCTGGTACGAGACTGCGACTGCCGGGCCCTCACAGCCACGGAACACTCTGACTTACTCATGCGCGATGCCTTTGTTACAGGCATTGCATCGGACCCCATCCGGCAACGACTGCTGGAAGGGGCCGCCCCCGACCTCGCGGCCGCAAAGGCCCTGGCGCTTTCCATGACGGCCGCCTCCCGTAGTGCGCGATCTTACTCCGCTAGCCGCTCGGCCCACCCGTCCTACCCCTCGCGGACCCCGCAACTGGCCCCTCCAGCAGCCGCCCCCGCCTACTACCCCTGCACTGCTCACCGCACCGCGCTCCCTGGGGGTCCCCACTGATACTTCTGCGGTCAGCAGAAGCACCCCCGCCAACGCTGCCCGGCCCGCACCGCGTCCTGCAAAGCTTGTGGCAAGAAAGGCCACTTTGCAGCGGTGTGTCAGTCCCGGACGGTTGCCTCTATCGCGCCCTTGTTCCCCCCGCCTCAGCCGATCGCACAATGGGCCCTGCTGTCCGCTTTCCCCGACCCCACGTGCGATCAGTGGGCGCCGCCATCTTTCGCCGCCCCCGCCACGTGCGTTCCATGGGCTCCGCCATCTTCATCCCCCACCACCATGTGCTTTCCATGGGCGCCACCATTTTGTCCCGACCCCATAACGTGCGCTCCATGGGCGCCGCCATTTTGTCCACCGCCATTTTCTCCCACACAAGTACTCCAGACGCCGCCATTTTGTCCTCCCGGGATGGGGCCACGGGACACGGGTCGCTACCGCTCCTCGTCGGACTCATCTGACTCGACTGCTGATTGCCCGCTACTCGCCTCCATTACGCTCGACCAGTCGCGTCCTCGCAACCTGGCACCCTCTTCCACATCGGTGCTGGTCAACGGCCACATGACCTCCTGCCTCATCGACTCCGGGAGCACCGAGAGCTTTGTCCACCCGGACACAGTAAGGCGCTATTCCCTTGCAGTCCACCCCGCCAACCTGCAGATCACTCTCGCCTCCGGTTCCCACTCTGTCCCGATCCGGGGTTTCTGCCTGGTTAAACGTACTGTACAGGGCGTGGAATTCGACCGTTTCCGTCTGTACATTCTCCCCAACCTCTGCGCATCACTCTTACTAGGCCTGGATTTCCAGTGCAATCTCCAGAGCCTCACCCTCAAATTCGGCGGACCCCTACCTCCCCTCACTGTTTGCGGCCTTGCGACCCTCAGGGTCGAGCCTCCCTCACTCTTTGCCAATCTGACCGCAGATTGCAAGCCCGTCGCCACCAGGAGCAGACGGTACAGTACCCAGGACAAGGCCTTCATCAGGTCCGAAGTCCAGCAGCTGCTTCGGGAGGGTATCATCGAGGCCAGCAACAGCCCTTGGAGAGCCCAGGTGGTAGTGATTAAGACCAGGGAGAAGCACAGGATGGTCGTGGACTACAGCCAGACCATCAACCGGTACACGCAGCTCGACGCGCAGCTCCCCTGCATTTCTGATATGGTCAATCAGATTGCACAGTACCGGGTCTTCTCTACTATTGACCTGAAATCCGCCTACCACCAGTTCCCCATCCATAAATCGGACCGTCCCTACACTGCCTTCGAGGCAGACGGTCGTGTGTACCAATTTCTTAGGGTTCCCTTCGGCGTCACGAATGGAGTCTCGGTATTTCAACGAGAAATGGACCGAATGGTTGACCGGTACGGACTGCAGGCCACCTTCCTGTACCTCGACAATGTCACCATCTGCGGCCATGACCAGCAGGACCATGACGCCAAACTTTCTAAATTCCTCCACACCGCATCTCTCCTTAATCTCACGTACAAGAAGGAGAAGTATGTGTTCCGCACAGACCGCTTAGCCATCCTCGGCTACGTAGTCCAAAATGGACTACTGGGGCCCGACCCTGACCGCATGCACCCCCTCATGGAGCTTCCACTCCCCCACTGCCCCAAGGCCCTCAAACGCTGCCTTGGGTTCTTTTCTTATTACGCCCAGTGGGTCCCACAATACGCGGACAAGGCTAGCCCACTTATCCAGTCCACACATTTTCCCCTCTCGGCCGAGGCACAACAGGCCTTCGCCCGTATTCGATCTGACATAGCCAAGGCCGGGATGCACGCAGTAGACGAGACACTGCCTTTCCAAGTAGAAAGCGACGCTTCAGATGTCGGGCGAGATTCTCCACAAATGCGGAGAATCGTAAAGGCTGCCGTGGGACAGGCTGTGACCCACGGCAGCCTTCACGCCCACTTCTGGGGCCGATTCTCCCCCCCGGGCGGGGCCAGGAGTGCGGCCCCGTGCGTCACAGCGGCGCGGCCTTGACGACGGTCGTCAAGGCCGCACGTCAAGCGTCACGCCGGCTGATGCGACCGATGACGTCAGCCGCGCATGCGCAGGTTGGACAACACCAACCCGCACATGCACAGTTGGCGTCTTTTCCCTCCGCCGCCCCGCAAGACGTGGCGGCTTGATCTTGCGGGGCGGCGGAGGGAAAAGAGTGCATCCGTTATGGACGCACGGCCCGCGATCGGTGGGCACCGATCGCGGGCCTATGCCCCCCTTGGCATGGCCGTGGTACGGACGTGCCAATCGGGCCCCCAGATGTCCCAAACGGGCATCTGGCACCCGTTTCACGACGGCAGCGAGCAAGTGCATTTGCTGCCGTGTTGAAATGGGCGTGAAGGCCCGGCCACTCGGCCCATCGGCCTCGGAGAATCGCCGCTCGCTGTAAAAAATGGCGAGCGGCGATTCGTGGCATGGGTCGGGTGGGGGGGGGAGAATAGCGGGAGGGCGTGAAAAATGTCAGGAGGCCTCCCGCTATTCTCCCACCCGGCGTGGGGGGAGAACTTGCCGCCACGCTGAATCAGGCAGGCAGACCCGTGGCATTCTTTTCACGCACCCTCCACGCCTTTGAAATTCGACATTCCTCTGTTGAAAAGGAGGCCCAGGCTATCGTTGAAGTGGTGCGGCATTGGAGGCATTACCTGGCCGGCAGGAGATTCACTCTCCTCACTGACCAACGGTCGGTAGCCTTCATGTTCAACAACACGCAGCGGGGCAAGATCAAGAATGACAAAATCTTGAGGTGGAGAATCGAGTTCTCCACCTTTAACTACGAGATCTTGTATCGCCCCGGCAAGCTCAACGAGCCCCCAGACGCCCTCTCCCGAGGTCCATGTGCCAGCGCACAAGTGAACCAGCTCCGTGCCTTGCATGAGAGCCTTTGCCATCCGGGGGTCACTCGCTTGTACCATCTAATCAAAGCCCGCAATCTTCCCTACACCGTCGAGGAAGTACGGACAGTCACCTGAGACTGCCAGGTCTGTGCCGAGTGCAAGCCACACTTCTACCGGCCAGATCGTGCGCGCCTCGTGGAAGCGTCCCGCCCCTTTGAACGCCTCAGCGTGGACTTCAAAGGGCCCCTCCCCTCCACCGACCGCAACACCTACATCCTTAGTGTGGTCGATGAATTTTATAGGTTCCCCTTCGCCATCCCATGCCCGGACATGACGTCTGCCACCGTCACCAAGGCCCTGGATTCCATTTTCGCCCTGTTCGGTTTCCCCGACTACATCCACAGCGACAGGGGATCCTCGTTCATGAGTGATGAGCTGCGTTATTTCCTGCTCAGCAGAGGTATCGCCTCCAGCAGGACACCAGCTACAACCCCCGGGGAAACGGGCAGGTAGTGAGGGAGAACGGGACGGTATGGAGGGCCGTCCAGCTGGCCCTACGGTCCAGGAACCTCCCAGCCGCTCGCTGGCAGCAGGTCCTCCCTGACACGCTCCATTCCATTCGGTCACTACTGTGCACCGCAACTAACAGTACACCCCATGAACGTGTTTTTGCCTTCCCTAGGAAGTATACATCCGGGGTGTCGCTCCCGAAGTGGCTCACGACTCCGGGCCCAGTCCTTCTCCGTAGGCATGTCCGGCACCACAAGGCAGCACCCCTGGTGGACAAAGTACGCCTTCTCCACGCCAACCCTCAGTATGCCTACGTGGAGTTCCCCGACGGCCGCCAGGACACAGTCTCGCTCCGGGACCTGGCTCCCTCAGGTGCCGATCCCATGCCAATGCCCCTTTTTCCCACCACGCCACCCTCCTTTTCCCCGGCGCCCCCCTATTCATCCCCACCAGGTCCGTCCCTCGTCCCCCTGCCCACATTGGAGGACACGGAAGATTTTGGCTCACTCTCGGAGTCATCCCGCCAGCAGCCAGCACCAACACCGCCAGCACCTGCACCGACGTCGCCACCACAGCTACGCCGATCACAGCGGAACATTCGACCGCCGGTTCGGCTCAACCTGTAACCTGCTGACCGGATGGACTCTTGGTTTTCTTTGTTTGGACCCTTTTGTAAATATATCATCCTTTGTATCATAGTTACACGTCACCCCCGCCGGACTAATTTTTACAGGGGGTGAATGTGGTGATAACCACTGTAGTGATGTGTACTTGCAGTAGGGGGATCTATGGCTGTACCTGTAATACAGGTTCCTCCGGTAAGCCCCTGCTGGCTAGCTCCGCCCAGAGGGAGCTTGTGTATAAATATGCGTGTGAGTCACTCAGACCCTAGTCTTCAGTTACAGCCGGAGGAATAGCATCACACAGCAATAAAGCATCAATTGAACTTGTCTCTCGTCTTTGAGTGCAATTGTTAGCGCCACAGTCATGCACCTAAAACTGGCTGGATATCTTATTAATCTAAAAGGGAAAACTGAGTGAGTCACTCTGGGATATGAAAGATAGAGGGATGCAATCTCTCACCCAGCACAAGAGAACACTTTGCCTCAAACATTACCTTGGGCAGAGAAGATGGTCTTATAATGTAGTGAAGATTATAGTTCCTCAATACAGAGGTACAACCAACTTTGACTGTGAACCCAGAAACTTGCTGTTTGTCTGGAGTGAATCAATGTGAATCCATCACCAGAAACCTCTCACCTACATTTCTCTTCACTGCAGTTTGAGAGAATCCTTCAGGTCGGTAGTGATTCATCTACCACCTTACAGATTGATATGAAGTGAACTTTATTTTTTAAACTCTCTTCTGGATAACTAAGTGCATTCTACATCCTGAGAAATCATCTTCTCTTGTCTGTGGTGTGTGCATTTGGTGTGAAGAAGAAGAGGGTGTTTGCAGCATTTACATTCCAGGTGTTGCAAAAAGAAAGGTTTAAACTTTATTTATTTAAACATACAAGAAAAGCTGTGGGTGTCTGCTCTTTAAAGTTACAGCATTCAAGGGGTTAAAACACTCCTCAAAAATACATCTTGGTCAGCTGAGAGGTGATAAAAGGAGGAAGTTATCCCACATCTCTCCCCACCCATAATATGCCTCAAAGCAACAACAGCTTTTATTTACATAGCATCATTACCATTATAAACATCTCAAAGCACTTCTCAGGAGCTTTAAAATGCACAGTTTGACACTGAGTTGCATAAGGCTATCTTAGGGCAGAGGGACAAAAGTTTGGTCAAAGATTTTAAGATGTGTTTTTTTAGTTGTTCATGTGATGTGGGCATCACTGGCTGGGCCAGCATTTATTGCCCATCAGAGTCAACCACATTGCTGTGGATCTGGGGTCATATATAGGCCAGACCAGGTAAGGATGACAGATTTCCTTCCCTAAAGGATATTAGTGAACCAAATGGGTTTCTGCGACAATCAACAATCGTTCCATGATCATCTTCAGACTTTTAATTGCAGGCTTTTATTGAATTGAAATTTCACCATCTGCAATGGCAGGATTCAAACCCTGGTTCCCAAATCCTGACCCTGGGTCTCTGAACAACTAGTGCAAAGACAATACCACTAGGCCACTGCCATTCCCTGTGTCCTAAAGGGGGAAACTGAGGTGGAGAGACCTAGAGAGGAAATTCCAGAGTGGATGATTTTAGCAGCTGAAGACATGGCCACCAATGGTATAGTGATTTAAACTGGGGATTTTAATCAGGAATGCTCAAGAAGCCAGAAAAGGGACACAAAAATCTCAGAAATTTGTGCAGCTGAGGGTGATTACAGAGATTGGGAAGGGCATGGCTTGGGCAGGAAATGCAAGGCAAGGGAATACATGATAAATGGCAGGACCCTGGCAGGCACCGAGGATCAGAGGAACCTTGGTATCATGTACACCCGTTCCTTAAGGTAGCAGAGCAGGTGGACACAGTGGTTAAGAAGGCATCTGGTGTACTTGCCTTTATTAGCTGAAGCATAGGGTTTAAGAGCAAGGAGGTAGTGCTGGAACTGTATAATATGTTGGTTAAGACACAGCTCAAGTATTGTGTGCAGTTCCACAATCCACATTACAGGAGGGATGTGATAGAACTGGAAAGGATGCAGAGGAGGTTTATCAGGATGTTGCCTGGGCTGGAGAGTTTTATTTATGAAGAGAGATTGGTTAGACTTGGATTGTTTTCCTTGGAGCAGAGGAGACCGAGGGAGGACATGATGGAGATGTATAAAATTATGAGTGGCATAGATAGAGTAGACAGGAATAAACTTTTACCTTGGTAAAACCTTGGTGGAAGGATCAATGACCAGGGGGCATAGATTTAATGTAAGCGGCAGGAGGTTTAGAGGGGATGTGAAGGAAACCTTTTTACCCAAAGGGTGCTGGAAGTTTGGAACTCGCTGCCTGAAAGGGTGGTGGCGGCAGAGACCCTCATATCATTTAAAAAGTATTTAAATGCACACTTGCGATCCCAAGGCATACAAGGCTATGGGCCAAGTGCTGGGAAATGGGATTAGAATTGTTAGGTGGTTGTTTTTGACTGGCGCAGACTCGATGGGTCGAAGGGTCTTTTCTGTGATGTATGACTTTATGACTAAGACTATGGAGATATTTGAAAACAAAGAGGGGAATATAAATATTGAGGTGTTGCTTAACAGGGTGCCATTGTAGGTCAGCGAACACAGGGCTCATGGTGAACGAGACATGGTGTAGGAGTAACCAGACAGGCAGCAGAGGTTTGGATGACATCACGTTTGTGGAGCATAAAATGCAGGAGGCCAGCCAGGAATGTATTCGAAAGGACATCAATGAGGGTTTCAACAGATGAACTGAGGCAGAGATGGAGTCAAGTATTGCTGCGGAGGTGATATTATGCAGTCTTAGCAAAGGCTTGGAGACGTGGTCATAAGCTCATCTCATGGAGAAATATGAGAGGTTTGAGACAAGTCTGGCTGAGCTGCCCCTGCCCCCAGTGCATCTCCCAATTAATATTGGGGCCTATAAAGCTGGAAACGTACTAGAGGGTATAACAATTTAAGAGAAAGATGTTAGGTCAATCTATTTAGTATGGGCTAACACCAGATAACTTTACCATACAAACTATTTTCATACATGCATTGGGTCAGTTTACTTGTTGATTATAGAATTACATAGCACAGAAACAGGCCATTCAGCCCAACCGGCCCATTCTGGTGTTTCTTTTCCACACAAATCTCCTCCCCACCCGACAAGTAAACCTATCTACACATCCTTCTATTCCTCTCTCCCTCACAAACATATCCAGCACCCATTATTAAAGATATCTATGCTGCTTGCCTCAACTCCTCCAGGTAAGTCCCACCTTCTAATTCTTGTTTCAGCAAGTTCCATGGTGACATTAAGCCATACGGACCAGAATGCCAAGGGAGCAATGCCTGGTCTATACAGAATCATCTGGTCTCACCCTGCCCAGCGGTAATGGTATTACAATTAGCCACAGTGCCCTGGGCAAAGCAAAAAGAAAAAGTAGTCACGTTTTTTATTCTTAATCACCATGTAATGACCCTGTGATCCTCACCCTCTCAATCTTCTGCAGCTTATTGGCCCCGAACAGACTACGCCACACCATGAAACTGCTGTGAGCTGCACATCAGCCCCTTGGCGTCACATACAATATCTAGCCAAACAGGCTGGCAGAAAACCAAGGTGTTGGCCAATGTTGCCAGGTAACCAGAAGTTGGCAGGTGAACCTGGGACTGGAAATGAGAAACATTTGGGTCTGTATTGCTTACAGCTACAGCATACAAAGTATTTCACCAGCACTGGGAAGGTCCTCTCTAATGGAATAAGCCTTTTCTCAGCTACCTGCCATTATCGATTCTGCAGGACTAGTACAATTGGTGCATATAAGTACAATGAATATAAATCACAATTTCATCTTTACAATAGATCATCGTTGCCACATCCTTCCAGGCACTCAGCACTCCTGTTCCATGGGGAAGCTCCCAGGAATACCAAATAGGCATATTCTCATTTCACCCACCTCATCTAATATCTACTTTGCTGCAGAATCTCAAAGACAGAATCACTTCAGTCATTCCTCTAGAATTGTTGTTACCAAAGTACCAGGAAGTGACTTTACTTTTAAATGGCTGTTACAGACTTTTTGGCAACTGCTGTAGTGAATGAAATCCTACCTGGCCCTCCCTCCACCATAGGAAGTTTTACCTGTGGGTTGTTTTCACACAGGCAGTTTGCTGCATATATGGGGCGGGATTTTCCAATAATGGGGCGATGTCCCCATGCCAATGTCAAAATGCAGGCTTTTCACTCTGGGCTTTCCTTAAGAAAGTTCAGTGTGATTCTCCAACCTGCAGTGGGCCAGCAGGGCCTTGAAGTGCTCCTCACAGCTCTGATTGCGGATATGGGTCCCTGCACTTCCGATCGGGAATCCGGCAGTGGCCATCCCGTGCGACATGGCGGACTCACACCACGGGCCATGATGAACGAAGTAGGTCCCCCTGAGATTGCGTGCACCAGCGGATCGGTGCCGCCCGATCGCTTACCTGGCCATCTGTGATGCCCCCCCCGGTGAAGGAACCCCCCCCCCCCACGAGGGTGGCCGCGGACTGAGTCCGCAGCCACCACCGGCCATTCCCGACAAGCAAAACGTGGTTAGAAACGTCAGGAACTCGGCCAATTTTCCGGGGAGAATCGCCACAGGGGCCTCTGTCAAAATGAAGGCTTTTCGTGCCGCGTAGACCGCACGCGCGCGATTCACGGCGATTCTCTGGGAACCGGAGAATTGCGGGAGCGGCGTCGGACCGGATTTCAACGTAAACGCCCATTCTCCGCCCCTGCTCCGATCGCGATTTTGGTGCGGAGGCTCGGAGAATCCCGCCCATCATATAGGGACATCTGACTGACAAGTTAAGGTTATGTGAAGGGCTGCGAACTGTCTGCTTCCTGCCATTCCTGTTGCCTCGGTGTTTAAATGAAAATCTATCCCAATGACAAAGACATTTTTAACACAATGTTCAAATTAAAAGGCAAACTATTTATTTCCTATAGGCTAATGTCTCTCAGTGTTGGCAGCTCAAGTTCACGTAATGTTAAACCTTGATGCTTATAATTATATTTTGTTCAGTGTGTATCTAATCAATCATTTCCATTTAAATGATTACTTTGTGAAAGCTGTAAATAAGTAGGCTAGATTCAGCATATAACTGAGCTACTTGCTGGGATCTCGATGGACTTGGCTCTTCATGGGCTGCACACATTATGAGACACCTCTATATGTATCAGCCACATTGGAGACTATGGTGGCTATTAGCTTGAAGGAAACACTTGCTGTGATCGGACAGATGCATACTTCTGGAATGTTGGCCATCATATTGTGTGTGTCTGTGTATGTTTCTATGTATGTGTTTCTGTGTATGCTTGTGTGTATGTGTATGTATATGCGTGTGCATATCTGTGTGCGTGTATGTCTGTATATATGCATGTGTGTGCGTGTATATGTCGGCATGTGTGTTTATGTGTCTATATATGTGTGTTTGTGTATCATATAATCATAGAAATCCACCGGCTCTTGGAAAGAGCATCCACGTCAACCCACACCTCCATCCCATCCCCATAACCCAGTAATCCCACCTAACCTAAGGGCAATTTAGCATGGCCAATCCATCTAACCTGCACATCTTTGGGCTGTGGGAGGAAACCAGAGCACCCAGAGGAAACGCAGGCAGACACGGGGAGAACGTGCAGACTCCACACAGACAGTGACCCAAGTCGGGAATCGAACAAAGGACCCTAGAACTGTGAAGCAACTGTGCTAACCACTGTGCTACGGTACTGCCCTGTGTATACATGTATGTGCCTGTATGTCTATGTGTGTGAATGTGTGTGTGTATATATGTATATGTGTATATATGTATGTGTCTGTATGGATCTGTGTGTATGAGTATGTGTATACATGTGTGTCTGACAATGTGTGTGTGTGCATGTGTATGTATGTGTGTATGTCTGCTTGTGTATTCATATGTGTGTATGTAAAAGTGTCTGTATATGATTCTCTTATGGACTGAACTGATCTCTTCACATCTTCTCTACCGAGTAGTACTGCACTCCGTATGCTCACCCTTTGCCTGTGCCTATGTATTTACATTGTATATTTATCATATGCCCTATGTTTATTCATGTATGGAACGATCTGTCTGGACTATACACAGATAATGGGCGCGATTCTCCGCACCTGAAAACGGCCGGCTTTTGCGACGGCCCGACACGGCCCAGTTCCCGACGTATTCACGGAAATGGGCTAGGAACGGGGCCCCGTCAATCACGTGCGCGATGACGCCGGAACGCGACAACACGAACACGCCCACGTGTCGCCGCCCAACGCCGTAAAAAGGCGCGGGCGAGCACAGAAACTGTAGGCCAGGATGTCGGAGCTCAGGAGAGCAGCCCCGCGATTCGTGGAGGCTGACGTGGAGACGCTGCTCGAATCAATCGAGCAGAGGAGGGGCATCATCTGCCCGCGTAGAGGGCATCGCCACCCTGCCAGCGCGGTGCGCCAGGCCTGGCGTGACGTGGCTGCTGCCGTCAGTGCTGTGGGGCAGACCCCTCGCTCTGCAGAGCAACGTCGGAAGAAGATGCACAACCTCACCAGGGCTGCCAGGGTAAGTGCCAAGAGGGTGCCCCGGGTCACAACCATCCCTCCCCCCTTTACTTAATCACCCACCTCCCCCCCCCCCCCCCCCCCACCCTGGCACGGGGGGTGGAGGGGGATTGGGCAGAGTGAGTTGAGGGTGGTTCACAAAGTAGTCACAGACCCAGCGCTCTGGCCCCCGTGGAGAGATGCAATGGTCTTATTACAACTTGACCCCCAAACTGTGCCAGTATCTGAACGGCCTGCTGATACCTGCTGTATTGTAATGATTTACCTATGCCCCCTCCCCCAACAGGACAAGACCGCTCACAACACTCGTGAGCGGAACAAGACTGGAGGGGGTTCGCCCATCCTGCACCCCCTCACCACGTTTGAGCAGAGGGCACTGGACCTTGTTGGGGGATCTGCCACCCGGGAGATCGCGCAATGCGAGGTTGGCGGAGCTGCAACAAGTGAGACAACCCTGCATGACAAACACCCCCCCCCCTCCCCCATCCTCTGTCCCTTCCCACTCTGCCCACTTGGACACCTCCCCCATCCTCTGTCCCTTCACACCCTGCCCACTGGAACCCCCCCCCCATCCTCTGTCCCTTAACACACCCTGCCTACTTGGACACCTCCCCCATCCTCTGTCCCTTCACACACCCTGCCCACTTGGACACCTCCCCCATCCTCTGTCCCTTCACACACCCTGCCCACTGGGATACCTCCCCCATCCTCTGTCCCTTCACACACCCTGCCCACTTGGACACCTCCCCCATCCTCTGTCCCTTCACACCCTGCCCACTGGAACACCTCCCCCATCCTCTGTCCCTTCACACACCCTACCCACTTGGACACCTCCCCCATCCCTTCACACCCTGCCCACTGGGACCGTCCAGCGCCCGGCCGAGCGTCTCTAAATAACCCGTTTCATTCTCTTCCCTAGGACGTGATGCCGAACGACCAGGGCCGTCTGCCTCCAGGCGGACACAGGCATCTGCCCCCACTTCACCCAGGGCCGCACGACAGAGGGTGCCCGATCAGAGGGGAGTCCCATCCTCCCCAACCGAATCTGTGGAGCAGGACGCCCAGCGGGCGGGGACAGAGGGAGAGAGAGAAATGGCCCGCGAACGCCCTGCGGCCTCTCAGTGGGCCGATGACATAGAGGAGGCGTGCACCGAAGACGACCTCGAGCTTGCGGCACAGCTATCTCCCACACCATCCATCATCCCAGAGACACTCACCCCGGTTGGCCTATTTAGTGATGAGGCTCCTGGGTCACAGTCTGGGTCGCACATCACAGCTGAGCAGGTACAGCAGGTGGAGGTCGGAGCAGCCGAGGGCCCGGACTGGTGGAGGGCAGGCCAGGCCCAGCATCCAGCTGGCTCCCAGATGTTTTCCGAGTTCCTGGAGTTTCTCAACCCACCCGCACAGCCAATGCATCAAGAAACCCAGGGACACAATGATGGGATGAGGGCTGTCTTCCAGACTCTGCAGACGCTGTTAGAGGAGTCGAACCGTCTCTGCAAACCTTTGGATCCTGGTGGATACCGTTGCAGGCCTCCAGGACTGGCAGCGCCAGGTGTCGGTGGCGCGACAGGGCACCTCCCCGCTCGCACCTGTGTCCCAAAGTGAGGACCGGGGGCCACTGGGCTCCCCGAGGGAGGAGGAGGTTTCGGGGCCTGTCCCATTAACTCCATCACGGGACGTCCCGGAATTCTTGGCCTCCCCCCATCCCATCCCTGGTGCATCGGGTGGGCAGCAGGCAGAGCAGGGTGGCACAACGTCACCCGAGACGCCCGCAGAGCAGCCTGGCCCATCAAGGCCAGGTCGCCCCAGGAAACGCTTGCCGAAGGAGAAACGAGTCAAAGGGGGCGATTCGCAGCAGTCCTCCTCCACTCCTGCTGTATCATCTGGGGAATCACTTAGACGTAGTGGTAGGGCCCGGAAGGCAACAAAGAGAGACACTGAGTAAGTTGGCACGGGTGAAGGGCACAGTTTAGTTGTAGGGGCTAGGGCACCTGTAAATTATTGTTAACATTAAACGCACTGTTCCACCTTACTTGTAATACCGTGTGATTGTTCCACAGCCACAGGAATCGTGATGGTGACCGAGTGTCGCTGGGGTTGACGAGCGGTGAAACTTTGGTGCCGGTTGTGCAGTCCCTGCCCCTCCCCCCACCCCCTCCCACAGCTAGCCCACGCGGGCACGTGATGGAGTGTCCGTGACGAACTCAGCAGCCACCAAGGTGGATGGTTCAGCTATTGCCATGGGTCAGACTCTCTCTAACGATTCTGAGCTCACAGCTCATCGTGGAGCGGGCTGTCATCATTCCACATGGCACTGATCACACCCGCTGGCACAGCCATCAATGTTGTGCCATACCGTCTGGACCCAATGGTAAGGGTGATGTCGAAGTGGAGCAGTGTACACGGAGAGGGGGTGGGGGGGTTGTGGTGGTGGCAGTTGTGTGTTGACCCTCTGCACGACTAGCGATGCAGGTGGTGGTTTGGTATTCAGCGGGGACGTCACATGTGGTGCGTGAACCGTGCTGCCACCAAGGCATCGCGTGCCCGCCGTCCTTGCCGGGTCCGTCGTGCCGCCTCCTGGAAATCACCAGCACCTGGGTCGTGTCTGCGTGCTGCGCCCACCACTCTGCCAGCCTCCTCCTCCTCCTCCTCCTCCTCCTCCCTCTCCTCCTCCTCCTCCTCCTCCTCTGTGCTGGCACCACTGCCACTGGCTTCTCCCTCCGCCTCCTGCAGCAGGTCATCTCCCCTCTGCATCGCGATGTTGTGCAGCGCACAGCAGACCACAACAATGCAAGCGACCCTGTCGGGCTGGTACTGCAGGGTCCCTCCGGAGCGGTCCAGGCACCTGAATCTCATCTTCAGGAGGCCAAGGCAGCGCTCCACCACACCCCTGGTTGCTGCATGGGCCTCGTTGTATCGGGTTTCCGTATTGGTCTGAGGCCTCCGTATAGGCGTCATCAGCCAAGACCTCAGCAGATAACCCTTGTCGCCTGGCAACCAGCCCCTCAGCCGGGGGGGACGTCCCTCAAACATCGCAGGGATGTACGGCTGCGCCAGTATGTAGGAGTCATGCACACTCCCTGGGAACCTTGCACAGACGTTCATGAACGTCATGTGGGGGTCGCATACCACCTGGATATTCATGGAGTATGTCCCCCTCCTGTTTGTGAGCACCTCCCTGTCCCCTGCAGGCGGGCGCATGGGGACGTGAACACAATTGATTGCCCCCTACACCATCGGTATCCCGGCCACGCTGGCAAATCCACGAGCTCGTGAGTCTTGACTTGCTTGGTCCTCGGGAAAGGTGATGTAGCGGTCCGCGATGGCATAGAGGGCGTCGGTCACATCCCGGATGCACCTGTGGACCGATGACTGGGAGATCCCGGAGAGGTCCCCGCTCGGAGACTGGAAGGAACCGGTCACATAGAAGTTAAGAGCGACCGTCGCCTTGATGGCATCCGGGATCGCGTGTCCTCTCCCCGTTCCACGTGGGGCGAGGTGCGCCACGAGGTGACAGATATGTACCACCATCCGCATACGCAGCCGGAGTCTCCTCCTGCAGGTGATGTCCGTCATTGTCTGGAAATAGATCCGGACACGGTACACCCTCGGCCTTGGTCGTCGCCTCTGGTGCCGTGGCTGCACCCTCACTCTCTCCTCCTCCCCCTCCTCCTCCTCCTCTCCCCCCCCCCCCCCCCCCCCCCCATGCTGCTCGACGACTGGCAAATCATCGGCCCTTCCCTCTGCTGCTGCAGCTGGCCCTGCATCCACTGCGGGTTGTGGCTGTGGACGCTGCTCCATCTCCAAATGGAGTGCAGCGGCCCCAACCACTGCGCAGAACATAGCCGTTCTGTTCGCAGACATTGTGCTAACCTACAGAAGGGTGGTGGGGGGGGGGGCAGAGAAACGGGACATGTTAGACGGAGGTTAGTCGACACCTCGGCAGCTGCCTGCCACGGGATACCTGTGTGTCCCGGTGGCCTGGTCGCGCTGCTGACACGCGGGCAGCCTAACCCCTGGTCACTTTCTGCATCCAACGGGCAGTTAACTACGTCCTCTTCACCGGTGCGTCAGTGGCCTGTGGCCGTAAGCCACAGGGCAACCAGCGGCCGTGTCCTCGTGACCAGCACGCCATGGCATGGTGGCAGACATTTTGTAACCGGGGTTGGACGGGTCACTCGCTCACTCTCTCCCTACCCTCCCACTCCCACTCCCCCCCTCAGTCTCCCCCACTCCCCCCTCTGTCTCCCCCACTCCCCCCTCAGTCTCCCCCCACTCCCCCCCTCCGTCTCCCACACTCCCCCCTCCGTCTCCCCCACTCCTCCCCTCCGTCTCCCACACTCCCCCCTCAGTCTCCCCCACTCCCCCCTCCGTATCCCACACTCCCCCCCCTCGGTCTCCCACACTCCCCCCTCAGTCTCCCCCACTCCCCCCTCAGTCTCCCCCACTCCCCCCTCAGTCTCCCCCACTCCCCCCTCTGTCTCCCGCACTCCCCCCTCCGTCTCCCCCACTCCCCCCTCCATCTCCCACACTCCCCCCTCCATCTCCCACACTCCCCCCTCCATCTCCCACACTCCACCCTCAGTCTCCCACACTCTCCCCCCTCAGTCTCCCCCACACGCCCCCGCTCTGGACCCCCTCCCGTTCTCGGGGATGCCTTCCCCGTTGTGGCCAGACTCCAGCAGTGCGCTGAGCTGTGTGCTGAGCGGTGCGCTCACCTACTCGAAGCTCTAGTCAGCCAGCACGACTGGTTGACGAACTTCAAAAGCAGGTGTGTTGGCCGGCGTGAAAACAGTGCGTGAGGACGTCGGGACTTCGGCCCATCCGGGCCGGAGAATAGCCGAGGGCCAATAAGTCGGGCTTCTGGTCGTGTCGGGGGGGTCTTTCGAGGCCTTTGCCGGGAATGCCGACGTGTAGTTTGCGCGGGGTTCGTTGAATAGCGGGAGGGCATCGGACCGGCGTCGCCGTGAAAATATGCGCGGCCCGCTATTCTCTGAACCGGCGTGAGAGCGGAGAATCGCGCCCAATACTTTTCACTGTACCTCGGTACAGGTGATAATAAAACAAATCCTGTGTATATGTGTGTATATATGTCTGTGTTTGTGTGTGTGTGTATATGTATATATGTGTGTATTGTATATATATATATACACAGAGAGAGTGTGCGTATGTGTATATATATGCATGTGTTTATGTGTGCGTGTTTGTGTGTGTATATGAGTGTGCATATGGATTTGTGTATATATATATGTATGTGGGCATGTGTGTGCGTGTTTGTGTGCTTGTATGCATGCGTGTATTTGTATATATGTGTGTGTGTATGTGTTTGTGTATATGTGTATGTGTGTGTGTTTGTGTCTTCCTCCCATGGTCCTTGCAGAAGGGTCTTAGCGGTCCTTAAACTGGCTTTTTTCCATCTGCAACATCATAATCTTACAGTGATTTTGTGTGATCAGCTCTCTTTACTTTTTAATTTCTATTTTAAGTGCTTAGCAGGATAGTCATTGCAATTTATGTCCAATTTAAAGAATTCAGTACTGCTCCCTCTCAATGGGTGTCTCACTGTGTGGGAGAAAATCCCCATGATTTGGGCTACAGTCTGTAACACCAATGATAAGAAACAGAAATAAATTCTCCCAGAAACTTTTAGTAACTTACATTTGGCCAATCATTAGAACATATGCAGCAATTTCCTGTCTTATATTTCTGTTACATTCTCGTCACGTTTCTCCCCACCCCTTCTTGCTATATCTCTCTTTGGTACCTTCTCCGGCAGCTCCTGCTTCTTTCCGATTTCTCATTCCACTTCCACGACTCCCATCAATCCCTTTTGCACATGGTTCTCCTGTCACTACCCTTTTCCATGTGTTGCTCCAGCTTGACAATAAGTGACATAAGATTGGAAAGGACCGAATGGGAGTCATATACAAGAGGCTCCTTCACTACCCCTCAGCAGGTGATCAATGCATCCACTTGTGCACTACCAACTAAACAGGAAACAGCTAATGGTCTACCATTTAGGAATCACAGTCTAAACTGTCAGTCTGTAGAAAGGTATTGATTTTGATCAAGACTGACTCTCATCTTCATGCAATATCTCCACATGTAAGCTTGCAATCAGAGTGTGTGAGATAGTGACCCGGTGTGAGAACTCGAGTTAAGGCCGCGTTCAGAGGCACTGAGGCCAGTTATACCGGACCTTGCATCTTCATTAAGGAGAACTATTTCAGCACAGATTTAAACATGTACCTTCCTGATTGCTCACCACCACATCATGCTGTGCATTTATTCACCGATTCATTGTGATACTTGGAAGAAGACATTTCAGAATTGAAATACTCCAAATATTCATGATTTCTCGCTTTAAACAAAACTGTTCTCTCAGAGAAAGTGAAGGGTTATTTAATAAGACATTAATCCAGAACACATATTTCCTTCATTTTCTCCACGATTTCTCCAAGACTACACTGAACCAAAATAATCTCTGCCAACAATCAAACCAACATTTCAAACCCACTCCAATGTTATCACATATCTCACACTTGGAGAAATGTTACAGGGATTTTAGTTTCAGACATGCCACACTGGTGACATAGAATAAGCGACATGATTCAAGGTTCCTGCTGACAGGCCTCAGCTCCAAATTATCAGCAACAGATGCCATTTGTGATCTACATCTCAATCCACATGTCAAAATCTCATTAACAGATGGCAATGCCCTCCAGGAAGGGCACCCCTTCTGCAGACTACTCCGAAACAGGGACATTTCCTGGTGGGAAGTCTAAGCATCAGCACATGTCCTTTGTGACCCCACGAATGCGAACAAAAGTACATAGGTAGGTATTTTCAGATAGTGGCTCTGTTGCCACTTTATCAAAGCACAGACTTACCATAGTTTAAACTTTATAGCTTTGGGTCCTTTTGCACCATTTTGTTTTTTCACACACAGGCCTGGCAACAATTTTCACAGCCAGATTGCATTGTTTGAGATCTGAAATCTGTGTCTTTGAATTTCCAGTTGGATTATACTACGCTTCCATGATCACTTTGGATATTACAGCCAGACTGCGATTCAACAACCTTTAAGACAATTACATTTATTTACAAAATCAAGCAGGTGTGAAATACAGCAAATTAAATTAATGCCCAAATATGAGACAACTTGAATTAATAACATAACGATTATCTAAGCTCTCAAAAACCCTTCTCCTCACGGCGCCGAGGTCCCAAGTTCGATCCCGGCTCTGGGTCACTGTCCGTGTGGAGTTTGCACATTCTCCCCGTGTTTGCGTGGGTTTCACCCCCACAACCCAAAAATGTGCAAGCTAGGTGGATTGGGCACGCTAAATTGCCCCTCAATTGGAAAAAAATCAATTGGGTACTCTAAATTTATAAAAAATAAATTAATTAATTAATAAATAACCCCTTCTCTAAGAGTTAAAACAGTCTCTTTGGAGAGTTGCAGTCGCACTGATACAGTGAATGGTAATATTTTGCATCTCTTGCTGCTCTAGGCATTAGAATGCTATCTTGAGCCATATTTCCCAGGTTAAGAGTTTTACACAGAATATAAAACACAAATACTTACAGATCTCTTTATTTTGAAAACCCATCAGACACTCAGTTGTATCAAACCAGGGTAATTATGGTGAGCAATAAATGCTACCCATTGCCAGCTATGCCCAGATCTCGAGAATGATTAAACAGAAGTCCAATGCATGAAAAATGACCGGAATCAAGGTGGAAGCTATATGACTGAGGAAATAAGAACGAGATAAGAGTTAACAGGCAGTGCTAAAGTTGGTGGGCAATGGCAAATTAACTGAGCAGGTGACACAGTGTGAACAGATGATGATAGAGTCAATAAAAAAATGACAAAGCTAATGAACTGTAATGGAGCAATGTGAAAGAATTAGTGCGTAGGTGATGTAGTTAGTAGATAGGGAACAGGAACGTGACAGGAGCCCATGGACGGGTAACAGAGACTTTAGATAATTATAAACTTCATAGGAATCAAAGTGTACTTATAGGACAATAGATGAATTAATAGAGTGAAAGACGGGTGACGAAACTGGTGGGCTGCTGATGGAACCCAGGACAACAGAACTGTACCATTCAATAGATAGTTTTGCCAATTTATAAGTGATGATGAAGGGGAGCAACAAAAGATTCACAGCTCGGCAATGGTGCAAATAGGCAATTAACAGAACAATTACAGTGTGACTGGAATTTACCAGCTGATTAAAATATAGGCTTGCAAACCAAGAGCGGCCTCAAGTTACTGTAAATCTTCCAGAAAGATGGACACCTAAAATACGTTCGGTGCTGGAGGTGACCATGCAAATGACCAAGAGTAGAGGCTCATGGGAATATTTATCATGGAAGCATAGCTTTAAACAACAGAAATCTGAATTAGAAAGCACCTTCATTCTTGGAGAATGTTATGATTTATGTGAAAGAACTTGCATTCCCCTTACCATACACCCAAACCACCCAAAGAAGATAATCCTTTTACAGCCTCAATGAAATGTGCTGCTCAACAGTGAGGCTAGACGTGAGAGTGTGAGCATCATTGCCAAGCCTAACTCAGTCCTCCCTCAATGGACACAGAAGTATAATTGTGCAGATGGACATCAGTCAGCAAACACACACTGACTTTTCCACAACCTAGCTCAGGGATCAATGGGCGATGCAATTGTTATCCCAGGTGAGGTCAGCAAAGTGTACAATTAGAAACTGAGGGAAAAGTGCTGGGCTGTGGGAGTAATACTATACAGACTGAGTCGCGGGAGCTGGGCTGTGTGAGTAATAGTATACAGACTGAGTTCAGGGTGCTGGGCTGTGTGAGTAATACTATATAGACTGAGTCGCGGGAGCTGGGCTGTGTGAGTAATACTATACAGACTGAGTCGAGGGCACTGGGCTGTGTGAGTAATACAATACAGACTGAGTTCAGGGTGCTGGGCTGTGTGAGTAATACTATACAGACTGAGTCGAGGGTGCTGGGCTGTGTGAGTAATACTATAGAGGCTGAGTCACGGGCGCTGGGCTGTGTGAGTAATACTATACAGACTGAGTCGAGGGCGCTGGGCTGTGTGAGTAATACTATACAGACTGAGTCGAGGGTGCTGGGCTGTGTGAGTAATACTATAGAGGCTGAGTCACGGGCGCTGGGCTGTGTGAGTAATACTATAGAGGCTGAGTCACGGGCGCTGGGCTGTGTGAGTAATACTATACAGACTGAGTCGAGGGCGCTGGGCTGTGTGAGTAATACTATAGAGACTGAGTCGAGGGAGCTGGGCTGTGTGAGTAATACTATACAGACTGAGTTCAGGGTGCTGGGCTGTGTGAGTAATACTATAGCGACTGAGTCGAGGGAGCTGGGCTGTGTGAGTAATACTATACAGACTGAGTCGAGGGCACTGGGCTGTGTGAGTAATACTATACAGACTGAGTTCAGGGCGCTGGGCTGTGTGAGTAACACTATACAGACTGAGTCGAGGGTGCTGGGCTGTGTGAGTAATACTATACAGACTGAGTCGAGAGCACTGGGCTGTGTGAGTAATACTATACAGACTGAGTCGAGGGAGCTGGGCTGTGTGAGTAATACTATACAGACTGAGTTCAGGGTGCTGGGCTGTGTGAGTAATACTATAGCGACTGAGTCGAGGGAGCTGGGCTGTGTGAGTAATACTATACAGACTGAGTCGAGGGCACTGGGCTGTGTGAGTAATACTATACAGACTGAGTCGCGGGAGCTGGGCTGTGTGAGTAATACTATACAGACTGAGTCGCGGGAGCTGGGCTGTGTGAGTAACACTATACAGACTGAGTAGCGGGCGCTGGGCTGTGTGAGTAATACTATAGCGACTGAGTCGAGGGAGCTGGGCTGTGTGAGTAATACTATACAGACTGAGTCGCGGGCGCTGGGCTGTGTGAGTAACACTATACAGACTGAGTCGAGAGCACTGAGCTGTGTGAGTAATACTATACAGACTGAGTCGAGGGAGCTGGTCTGTGTGAGTAATACTATACAGACTGAGTCGCGGGAGCTGGGCTGTGTGAGTAATACTATACAGACTGAGTCGAGGGAGCTGGGCTGTGTGAGTAATACTATACAGACTGAGTCGAGAGCACTGGGCTGTGTGAGTAATACTATAGCGACTGAGTCGCGGGAGCTGGGCTGTGTGAGTAATACTATACAGACTGAGTTCAGGGCGCTGGGCTGTGTGAGTAATACTATACAGACTGAGTCGCGGGAGCTGGGCTGTGTGAGTAATACTATACAGACTGAGTCGAGAGCACTGGGCTGTGTGAGTAATACTATAGCGACTGAGTCGCGGGAGCTGGGCTGTGTGAGTAATACTATACAGACTGAGTCGCGGGCGAGGGGCTGTGTGAGCAATACTATAGCGACTGAGTCGAGGGAGCTGGGCTGTGTGAGTAATACTATACAGACTGAGTCGAGAGCACTGGGCTGTGTGAGTAATACTATAGCGACTGAGTTCAGGGCGCTGGGCTGTGTGAGTAATACTATACAGACTGAGTCGAGGGAGCTGGGCTGTGTGAGTAATACTATACAGACTGAGTCGAGGGCGCTGGGCTGTGGGAGTAATACTATACAGACTGAGTCGCGGGAGCTGGGCTGTGTGAGTAATACTATAGAGGCTGAGTCACGGGCGCTGGGCTGTGTGAGTAATACTATACAGACTGAGTCGCGGGCGAGGGGCTGTGTGAGCAATACTATAGCGACTGAGTCGAGGGAGCTGGGCTGTGTGAGTAATACTATACAGACTGAGTCGAGAGAGCTGGGCTGTGTGAGTAATACTATACAGACAGAGTTCAGGGTGCTGGGCTGTGTGAGTAATCCTATACAGACTGAGTTGAGGGCGCTGGGCTGTGTGAGTAATACTATACAGACTGAGTCGAGAGCACTGGGCTGTGTGAGTAATACTATACAGACTGAGTCGCGGGAGCTGGTCTGTGTGAGTAATACTATAGCCACTGAGTCGAGGGCACTGGGCTATGTGAGTAATACTATACAGACTGAGTTCAGGGCGCTGGGCTGTGTGAGTAATACTATACAGACTGAGTCGAGGGTGCTGGGCTGTGTGAGTAATACTATAGCGACTGAGTCGAGGGAGCTGGGCTGTGTGAGTAATACTATACAGACTGAGTCGCGGGCGCTGGGCTGTGTGAGTAATACTATACAGACTGAGTCGAGGGCACTGGGCTGTGTGAGTAATACTATACAGACTGAGTCGAGAGCACTGGGCTGTGTGAGTAATACTATACAGACTGAGTCGCGGGAGCTGGGCTGTGTGAGTAATACTATACAGACTGAGTCGCGGGAGCTGGGCTGTGGGAGTAATACTATACAGACTGAGTCGAGGGCACTGGGCTGTGTGAGTAATACTATACAGACTGAGTCGCGGGAGCTGGGCTGTGTGAGTAATACTACACAGACTGAGTCGAGAGCACTGGGCTGTGTGAGTAATACTATACAGACTGAGTTCAGGGCGCTGGGCTGTGTGAGTAATACTATAGCCACTGAGTCGAGGGCACTGGGCTATGTGAGTAATACTATACAGACTGAGTTCAGGGCGCTGGGCTGTGTGAGTAATACTATACAGACTGAGTCGAGGGCGCTGGGCTGTGTGAGTAATACTATACAGACTGAGTCGAGAGCACTGGGCTGTGTGAGTAATACTATACAGACTGAGTTCAGGGCGCTGGGCTGTGTGAGTAATACTATACAGACTGAGTTCAGGGTGCTGGGCTGTGTGAGTAATACTGTACAGACTGAGTCGAGGGTGCTGGGCTGTGTGAGTAATACTATACAGACTGAGTCACGGGCGCTGGGCTGTGTGAGTAATACTATACAGACTGAGTCGAGGGAACGGTGCTGTGTGAGTAATACAATACAGACTGAGTCGAGGGCACTGGGCTGTGTGAGTAATACTATACAGACTGAGTCGAGGGTGCTGGGCTGTGTGAGTAATACTATAGAGGCTGAGTCACGGGCGCTGGGCTGTGTGAGTAATACTATAGCGACTGAGTCGAGGGAGCTGGGCTGTGTGAGTAATACTATACAGACTGAGTCGAGGGCACTGGGCTGTGTGAGTAATACTATACAGTCTGAGTTCAGGGTGCTGGGCTGTGTGAGTAATACTATAGCGACTGAGTCGAGGGAGCTGGGCTGTGTGAGTAATACTATACAGTCTGAGTTCAGGGTGCTGGGCTGTGTGAGTAATACTATACAGACTGAGTCGAGAGCACTGGGCTGTGTGAGTAATACTATACAGACTGAGTCGAGAGCACTGGGCTGTGTGAGTAATACTATACAGACTGAGTCGAGGGAGCTGGGCTGTGTGAGTAATACTATACAGACTGAGTCGAGGGTGCTGGGCTGTGTGAGTAATACTATACAGACTGAGTCGAGGGAGCTGGGCTGTGTGAGTAATACTATAGCGACTGAGTCGAGGGAGCTGGGCTGTGTGAGTAATACTATACAGACTGAGTCGAGAGCACTGGGCTGTGTGAGTAATACTATACAGACTGAGTCGAGGGAGCTGGGCTGTGTGAGTAATACTATACAGACTGAGTCGAGGGTGCTGGGCTGTGTGAGTAATACTATACAGACTGAGTCGAGGGAGCTGGGCTGTGTGAGTAATACTATACAGACTGAGTCGAGGAAGCTGGTCTGTGTGAGCACAGTAAGAAGTCTTACAACACCAGGTTAAAGTCCAACAGGTTTGTTTCAAACACGAGCTTTCGGAGCACGGCTCCTTCTTCAGGTGAATGGAAAGGCTTGTTCCAGAAATGTTTATATAGACACAGTCAGAGATGCCCCGGAATGCGAGCACCTGCAGGCAATCAAATCATCAAAGATGCAGAGAGAGAGGTAACTCCAGGTTAAAGAGGTGTGAATTGTCCCAAGCCAGTTCAGTCGGTAGGCCTCTGCAAGTCCAGGCTTGTTGGTGGGGGTCTGTGTGAGTAATACTATACAGACTGAGTCGAGGGAGCTGGTCTGAGTAATACTACACAGACTGAGTCGAGAGCACTGGGCTGTGTGAGTAATACTATACAGACTGAGTCGCGGGTGCTGGGCTGTGTGAGTAATACTATACAGACTGAGTCGAGGGAGCTGGGCTGTGTGAGTAATACTATAGAGACTGAGTCGAGAGCACTGAGCTGTGTTAGTAATACTATACAGACTGAGTCGCGGGAGCTGGGCTGTGTGAGTAATACTATACAGACTGAGTCGCGGGTGCTGGGCTGTGTGAGTAATACTATACAGACTGAGTCGCGGGTGCTGGGCTGTGTGAGTAATACTATACAGACTGAGTCGCGGGTGCTGGGCTGTGTGAGTAATACTATACAGACTGAGTCGCGGGTGCTGGGCTGTGTGAGTAATACTATACAGACTGAGTTCAGGGTGCTGGGCTGTGTGAGTAATACTATACAGACTGAGTCGAGGGCGCTGGGCTGTGTGAGTAATACTATACAGACTGAGTCGCGGGTGCTGGGCTGTGTGAGTAATACTATACAGACTGAGTCGCGGGTGCTGGGCTGTGTGAGTAATACTATACAGACTGAGTCGAGAGCACTGGGCTGTGTGAGTAATACTATACAGACTGAGTCGAGAGCACTGGGCTGTGTTAGTAATACTATACAGACTGAGTCGAGGGAGCTGGTCTGTGTGAGTAATACTATAGCCACTGAGTCGAGGGAGCTGGTATGTGTGCGTAATACTATAGAGACTGAGTCGAGGGAGCTGGGCTGTGTGAGTAATACTATACAGACTGAGTTCAGGGCGCTGGGCTGTGTGAGTAATACTATACAGACTGAGTCGAGGGAGCTGGGCTGTGTGAGTAATACTATACAGACTGAGTTCAGGGCACTGGGCTGTGTGAGTAATACTATACAGACTGAGTCGAGGGAGCTGGTTTGTGTGAGTAATACTATAGCCACTGAGTCGAGGGAGCTGGTATGTGTGCGTAATACTATAGAGACTGAGTCGAGGGAGCTGGGCTGTGTGAGTAATACTATACAGACTGAGTCGCGGGTGCTGGGCTGTGTGAGTAATACTATACAGACTGAGTCGAGGGCACTGGGCTGTGTTAGTAATACTATACAGACTGAGTCGAGGGAGCTGGTTTGTGTGAGTAATACTATAGCCACTGAGTCGAGGGAGCTGGTATGTGTGCGTAATACTATAGAGACTGAGTCGAGGGAGCTGGGCTGTGTGAGTAATACTATACAGACTGAGTTCAGGGCGCTGGGCTGTGTGAGTAATACTATACAGACTGAGTCGCGGGTGCTGGGCTGTGTGAGTAATACTATACAGACTGAGTCGAGAGCACTGGGCTGTGTTAGTAATACTATACAGACTGAGTCGAGGGAGCTGGTTTGTGTGAGTAATACTATAGCCACTGAGTCGAGGGAGCTGGTATGTGTGCGTAATACTATAGAGACTGAGTCGAGGGAGCTGGGCTGTGTGAGTAATACTATACAGACTGAGTTCAGGGCGCTGGGCTGTGTGAGTAATACTATACAGACTGAGTCAAGGGCACTGGGCTGTGTGAGTAATACTATACAGACTGAGTCGAGGGTGCCGGGCTGTGTGAGTAATACTATACAGACTGAGTCGAGGGTGCTGGGCTGTGTGAGTAATACTATACAGACTGTGTCGATGGAGCTGGGCTGTGTGAGTAATACTATACAGACTGAGTCGAGGGAGCTGGGCTGTGTGAGTAATACTATACAGACTGAGTTCAGGGCACTGGGCTGTGTGAGTAATGCTATACAGACTGAGTCGAGGGAGCTGGGCTGTGTGAGTAATACTATACAGACTGAGTAGCGGGCACTGGGCTGTGTGAGTAATACTATACAGACTGAGTCGAGGGCACTGGGCAGTGTGAGTAATACTATACAGACTGAGTCGAGAGCACTGGGCTGTGTGAGTAATACTATACAGACTGAGTCGCGGGTGCTGGGCTGTGTGAGTAATACTATACAGACTGAGTCGAGAGCACTGAGCTGTGTGAGTAATACTATACAGACTGAGTCGAGAGCACTGAGCTGTGTGAGTAATACTATACAGACTGAGTCGCGGGAGCTGGGCTGTGTGAGTAATACTATCGAAACTGAGTAGAGGGAGCTCTGCTGTCTGAGTAACACTATAGAGACTGAGGCAAAGCAGCTGGGCTGTGTGATAGAAATTGGCTTTCCAGTTAGCTTTAGATGATATAGATAAAAGGTTTAATTAAGAACTCATTGAAAGTACTTAACAAAACCATATTAACCATGAGAATGAGGAAAGCCGAATAGTTGGGAACATTTAGCAAATTGCTTGAGAATTACTCGAGACTGTAGCAACAGTAACGTCAGCTGGCTGAAATGCCTCATTGTGTGAAATAACGGGCAGTTCCATTTCTCTGGAAATAGCCTGTCTAGACAGATACTTTCTTAGATGTGTTTCTCCAATAATGTCTAGATGCATTTGTGGATAAGTTGGAAAATTGGCAGGCGATGGAATGAAAATTCACACCAACTTATATAAATTATAACTTAAGGGCAGCACGGTAGCACAAGTGGATAGCACTGTGGCTTCACAGCGCCAGGGCCCCAGGTTCGATTCCCTGCTGGGTCACTGTATGTGAGGAGTCTGCACGTTCCCCCCATATCTGCGTGGGTTTCCTCCGGATGCTCCGGTTTCCTCCCACAGCCCAAAGACGTGCAGGTTAGGTGGATTAGCCATGATAAATTGCCCTTAGTGACCAAAAAGGTTAGGAGGGGTTATTGGGTTATGGGGATAGGGTTTAAGTGGGTCAGTGCCGACTCGATGGGCCGAATGGGCCTCCTTCTGCACTGTATGTTCTACATTCTATGTTCTAAAGGGGCTTTTCACAGTAACTTTATTGAAGCCTACTTGTGACAATAAGCTATTATTATTATTATTATTAAATATATATCTCTCTCGAAATTGACAGGCAGACACTTCGGTCGAATTGAGTGAATTATAAATTAGGTAAAATCAATCAGAGATGAAACGAAGGCGAGACTTGAAGATAATAATTTCCTTGAAAATCACTTGTCGGGATGGAAAAATCCATTCCGGTATCAATCTATCACTTTCTGAAACCTATTTCTTTGCTGCTTGCTTTTGCTTAATCGCCAAGTTTCTTTTGTTTAAATCAATCTGTAATTTTGTACTGTGTATCATGTTTTTAAGAATTACCACAATTTGTATTTTAAACTCAACC